>NC_042620.1:345563413-345695965 GCF_901001135.1 Rhinatrema bivittatum | reverse complement strand
TATAGCTAGTTAATTCCCTAAATCAATGACTTTTCAAGTTACTTTGTTGTTCATATTCAAAAGGATTTGTCTGGCTTAGTTTGAGATTTAGCTGGACTAACCAAAGGATTAAATATTATGTCATTACCTGGTTAACATGTATCTTGATAAAAACAAGGTGGTCCGGGAGTACTCTGGTGGCAGGGATTCAGCTTAGATGGGTATGGCTGAATATCAATGCTTCTCAGCTAACTTTAGCCAGGTAAGTCTGGCCATAGGGGAAAGCAGGTCAAAAGTATCTGGGTATGCATACCCAGATAAATTTAAACCTAAATGTCTATAAGCTGAATATAGTCAGTTAATTAAAAAGAAACAAAAAAACCTTTAGGTAAGTAGGCCAGATCCCCTACTTCCTACCCCCAAAAATACTTTTTAAAAATGTCATTTAGGGTCAAATCCCCCCAGCATCTCAAAATAATTTAAAGAAGACACCAGTCCTTAGCAACTCAAGGTTTCCTCCCCCACTGTATGATATTAAAATGAAGTACCTGGTTCCAGGCCCCCTACTGCCCCCAACCCATTCAATATCCCTACCCTCACTCCTTTTCTCTATCTAGAAACTCCCCAAAAAAACTCAGTAGTGAGCTGGGAGCAATGCTATGTGTGACAGGTATTGCAGTAAGACTCTGTTGCCACCTGGATCAGCCTTGGGGGTTCAAGATGATTTCCAGATGGGGTGGTGGGGTGAAAGGCATATATTAATACCTGGTGGGATGGGGGCCTTGGGCTGCTAAGGTTTGCATCTTTTAATTATTTTGGGGGGCTGGGGAACATTGATATTCAGCCCTACCCAGCTAAGTTGAGTCCCTGCCCCCAGAGCACGCCCCAACAATTTTTTTTAAAGGATTTTGTGCTGTAGGGTGGAGGATCAGGCCTACTTAACTGAAAACGTTTTTTTTACACTTATCCCGCTATATTCACAATTTGGGATTTGTAAACCTCATTGCAACGAGGACATGTTATTTGTTTTATTAAATACTTTATCATTTTTATCTTTATTAAGCCATTATGTCCCAATTGTTTTTAAGAAGCTGTCCTCTAAATAGGACACTGGGATCTAATGGGTTAAGGATTTGTTAATTGCTGATGCGATTTCTAAGCGATGTATAGCTAAATACACACATAATAAAGATAAAAATGACAAATGATAATGTATAAACATGTCATGCAAATGTTTAAAATAAACATGCATAATAAAATACATTAAAATTCAGAAATAAAATGGTTACAAAAATAAATGCATATATAAAATGAATAAAATGTATTAAAAACAGAGTAATAAAATCAAAAGTAAGCCTGCCTGAATAAATAAGGTTTTAGATCTGTATGAAAAGCTTTAAAACTTTCCCTCTGACATAATTCCTGTGGCAACAGGTTCCAAAAGGAGGAGCCTGTGACTGAGAAGGCACATTTCTCGAGTACTTGCCAATTGAGTCTGCCTCACAGAGGGATTTTGCTGTGGTATTTATGAGATCTAGACATAGCATTCAACATGGTAACTCATTTCATCATGGTAAATTGTCTTCATACTTTGGGAATAAAAGACGTGTCTGTCTTGTTTTCTGTCCTCTTGAGGGTCAATCTCAGTGGTGGTAGTGATGGGGCAGTTTTCCTCCTCTCCTCAGCAACTGAATTATAGGGTCCCACAAGGGGCCATTTTGTCACCCGTTCTTTTTGATTTGTATCTGCTTCCATTGGCAAAACTTATTGGAGGGGATTATCTTTTTAATGAAGGCAGTTGTGTATCCTTTTGGGGAAGGATATAGATCGAGCAGTGTTAGAGTTAAATCAGTATCTCAGTAGGATCTCCTGATGGATGAGTAAATAAATTAAAGCTGAACCCATCCATATTTGAGATCTGATGAGCTAGAAAAGTCTCATGAATGATATATTTACTCCCTGATCTGTTGGATGGTATTCAGTTAGTTCATATTGACTCTGTACATATGTAGGTGTCTTAGTAGATTCAGGTTTGAGGATGAAGAAGCACATTTTTGTTGTGACAAAGTGTTCTTTTTTAAAATTTGCATTTAATTAGGCAAATCAGACTATTCTTAGAAAAGAATAATGTGGCAACAATACTCCAGCCATTAATTATTTGACACATTCACTACTGTAATATAGTATACTTGGGTCTACCTAAGGAAGATGCTCCTTAGGTAGAAAGTTGCCTGGATTGTGGCTATTTTCAAACCTTCTTTTTGATCTGAGTCTGATCATGTTTCTCTCAAGGTTCTTAAATGGGTTTTCAGAGCCTTACACATTTTTGACAAATTTACTGGAATATTGTGCTCCAAATAGAACACTTAGGACTTCTCAGGAGATTATTCTTAATTTACCTTCCTTGAAATAAATTAGATTAGAGCTGTGGTTTTCAACCTTTTTCCCATCGTGACACACCTGACAGACCACACTCACATGTGTGACACACTGCTCATTACAATTTACGGCGGAAATAAAAAATAAAGGTTCAGTATTATTTTTATTGTTAAGAATGACACAAGGAAAAGATACATATTCTGTCTGAACAGAAATTGCATAAACAGTAAACATCCGACACCAAAACAGCACCAATT
Organism: Rhinatrema bivittatum; assembly: GCF_901001135.1. NCBI lineage: Eukaryota > Metazoa > Chordata > Amphibia > Gymnophiona > Rhinatrematidae > Rhinatrema > Rhinatrema bivittatum. Next base: position 345,693,350 of record NC_042620.1, on the reverse strand, counting down.
TCCAGCACTTAACAGTAACCACCTTACCTGAGAAAAGGCAACACTGAAAATATTACACCAGGCCTTAAGACACCAATATATCTCCTATTAGGAAAACGGAACAAGTCAGGCTGCTATAGAGCCCTACACAGAAACTACATGCCAGCAGAAAACCTCACCTGAATCACATGTGCTGACCCTCACCTACCAAAGAATAAAGAGACCAAAATGCATAACTAGAAGCATGCAGACAAAAACTGAATTGGAAACCGCAACAAGCCAGAGTCTCTGTATGCAGTGCAACAAAGGAAAAAAGAAACATCACCCATCCTTATAAAACAAATCAAGACATATAAAATCAGTAGCAGTAAACCATACTAACAAAAAGAACAGATTATTTCAAAACAGCGGATGAATGGAATATCCAATAATTAAAAACTCATATCAAAAATTTCTAGATACCAATAAAATATTTCAAAATAGCAGACACAAAGGCCAAGTAATGAAAAATGATACAAAAAATGTTTTGCTCTGCATACCTGGGAACGTTTGATATCCAGGTGCCCTGAGATTGTTTTGAATTAGCAGGAGGAGGGATGGTTTGCTTGCAACTTTCTCCTCTCTCTCTCTCTCACACACTGGCTCTCAGTCACTCACATATACACATGCCTTTTCTCTCTCACTTATATAGGCTCTTACACATTTACACACATGCTGCCTATCTTTTCAGGCTTACACACACAGGCTTTCAATCACACACATACATGCTGTCTTCTTCACTCACACACAGACTCTCATTCACATGCTTATAAACATTCTCTTTCTCTCATTTACACACAGGCTCTCAATCACATACTCACATGCTCCCTCAACTAAACCAGCTCTCAATCACACACAGACAAACATGCTCTCTCTTTCTCTCATTTACACACAGGCTCTCAATCACATACTCACCTGCTCTCTCAACTAAACCAGCTCTCAATCACACACAGACACACTCACTTTCACACATGCTCTCAATCACATACTCACATGCTCTCAATCACACACAGACACACATGCTCACCTAAACCAGCTCTCAATCACACACATACTCTCTTTCACATGTACAGGCTCTCAATCATTCACATACATGCTATCTCACTCACACACACACACACACAGGATCTCAAACACACATGCTTGCTCATTCACTTACTCTCCCCCTCCCCCCAAATAGTGGCAGCAGCAGCAGCCTCCTCCACTTCTAAAGCTAAAGGCAGCAGCAACCTACTTCATTTTCAGCCCTCGCAGAAAAAGGAGTCCCATCAGCTGGGGGTTGACTTTCTTCTTCGTTTTTCTCTGAACCGTGCTGTTCATTCCTCAGGCCGCGCCTCTCTTCTCTTCTTCAGGCCGACACTGCCTGCACTAGCATGGTCTCTTCTTCCCGTGCACGCACCCGCTGCTCACCACTTCCTCTTCCAGGCCATGGGGGGAAGGGGGCGGGAAGAAGACAGAATGCCGGTGCCGCTGATTCCAGCTGTCCTGCCGCGTTCCACCCGGGCTATCAGCATTTTAAGCCCGGGCGGAGGACCTATTTCACTTGGGTAGGGGGAGCAGCTGGGTCAGTGGGGGACCGGGAAGTGTAGCAACACACCTGCGTGCTCTTGGTGACACACCAGTTGAGAACCACTGGATTAGAGGGTACAAGGAAAATATTTTACTATATGGGGCCATCTATGTAGAATTTGCTTCCTAAAGAAACTAGGACATTAGATGACTATCCAGTTTTAGAAAAAATGATCTATACTTTTTAGAACAAACTTTGACTAGTCTATAGTCGATGCATAATCCTAGTATATTGTTATGCTTGCTTGGTTTGCAGAGAAATGTTTTGATAATTTATATGTGTTATTAATATTGTTCACTTGTTTTAATCATGTATCTCTTGTTTGTTATGTTGTTGTGTTTGTTGTGGACAGTTTTATGTTATGATGATTTATATGTATTGTTAATTTTACAATTTATTGTTTTATTGTAAATATTACTCATTGCATATCTATGTGTAAAAATGTTTTTGTTTGCAATTTTGTTATATTATTGCTTTGCTATGATGAAGCAGCCTATTCATTATTTATTTATTTAAAAGTCTTCTATACCGATGTTAGTCGAAACATCACCTCGGTTTACATGGAACAAAAGCAACGGAAATTACAAGTAACAGGGGAAGGGTAAGGGGTACAAAAAACCAATAGGAGAGCAGAGAAGCAGAGGAACAAACAACAAGTGAACTATAATGTCATAAGAACAAGGTCATAGTCAAATTCAGGTCATGATCAATCACAATTCAATATTCATCAAGGGTGTTGGGGAAAGGCTTGTTTGAATTTCATCTAATAAATGAGAGGAAAAGAAACCTCTTATGTACAGAACACTATTACTTACTTTTATCAATTGGGCATTTTTTTTGTCTCCATTTGGACCTTTGTATTCTAATCACCTATTCTGTCTTCCTTTGTTTTTCCTGCTAATTCTGCCTGTCCATCTCTGCCTGTGTTTTTAAAGATTTTTTGAATGCTATGGGACAGATTTTCAAAGCCCTACGCGCGTAAATCCGGGAGGATGTTTCAGCATAGCCTAGAATTCAGGCAAATATTATGGTTTCCACCTCTGTTTAGCAGAGCTCCTTGTGATGTTTCCTTCTAGTCTCAACTTGTACATCAGTATTTTTCTTATTATATCTTTACAAGCCGTTAAGCCCGTTAAAACGGGCTACATCTCTCTGTCTCTCACCTCCCCCTCTTTCTCTCTCCCCTCACTCTTCACCACCCCCTCCCTCACCCACTCCTCCCCACCCTCCCTCTCCTATCACTCAGTCCCTCCCTCCCACTCAGTCTCACTCACTCCCTCCCCCCCTCTCTCCCTCCCTCTCACTCACTCAGTCCCACTCACTCTCACTCAGTCCCCACTCCCTCCCTCCTCTCCCTCAGTCCCACTCCCTCCCTCCTCTCCCTCAGTCCCACTCCCTCCCTCCCTCTCTCTCCCTCAGTCCCACTCCCTCCCTCAGTCCCTCCCCCTCACTCAATCCCTCCCTCCCACTCAGTCACTCCCTCCCCCTCCCTCTCACTCACTCAGTCCCACTCACTCTCCCTCAGTCCCACTCCCTCCCTCTCTCTCCCAGTCCCACTCCCTCCCTCAGTCCCCCCTCTCCCTCTCACTCAGTCCCACTCCCTCCCTCTCACTCAGTCCCTCCCCCTCACTCAATCCCTCCCTCCCACTCAGTCACTCCCTCCCACTCTCTCTCTCCGTCCCTCCCTCCCACTCAGTCCGTCCCTCCCTCTCTCTCTCTTCTCCCTCCCTCGCTACCGCCCGCTACCGCCGTCGCCGCTACCGCCGTCGCTACTGCCGCCGCTCGCTACCGCTGTCGCTACCGCCGTCGCCGCCCGCTGCCGGTACCGCCGCCGCCGCCCGCTGCTGCCACTGGACGCCGCCATTGTTTTTTCTTTCTGAAGCTGCCTCAGAGCGACGTGCTCGCCCGCACATGCGCGGTAGAGCTGGTCTCTACTGCGCATTTGCGGGCCGTCGGTCACAGGCCATTTATAAGGTAGATTGGTTTTAATAGATTACCATAAATCAAAAAAGCTTAAGAAAAAAGATAACATAGGGAAGCAAGACCTGCAGCTCGCTACAGCCTCCCCTCCCCCCCGTACAAATCACAGGACACCTCTATGGCTTTTAAAACAAGGCCACAGTTTATTGCATAACATAGTCCTAGCCCCTCCAACTTATTATACAATCAATACAAAACACTGCCCCGCCCCCCTCCTCCTCCTTGATCCACTTCACTTACCACCACGTCCCAGTGGTAAGGCTAAGCCATCTCACCCCTATCTATAACTCCCACTGCTGCCCCAGCGAGGGTAAGTGCATGGCCTGAGCATCAGCCCCCTTTGCTCATAGGCCATCCCGTGTAGCAGCCCCAAACTACATAAGATTCACCCCCCTCCCCCAATGCCCTTTACAATACTAACACTTCACCACTTAGGGCTCGGGTTTCCGTCCCCACTGCGACCATTAACACCAACAGTAATCAAAGGCTCACCATTACATAAACAGCTTAAAGGGAGGGAGGGAGGGAAAGCAGGATCTGCTCTTCACCTCGCTGCCGAGCGCTGACTGCGGTAGGGAGCCGCGCCAAAACACGACGCTCCGGTGAGGTAACCAATGGCGAGGCAGCAATTCAAATTGTTGCCATCGCCGCCGGTTACCTCCCCACCCCCCCTCCTCCAACCCGCTGCCTGCACTTTCCCCATGTTAAAGGCGGCAGCGCAAGACAAGCTCGCGCCGCCGTAACTTACAATCATATAGAACAATAATCAAATCGAGCATTTATTTCTTTAATACCTTTCAAGGAAGGCAGGCAAGGAGTTACAACTGGTTTAACTTTATGACAGTAAGATTTAAAGCAGCATGCAGGTGCACATGTGTGTATATTCGTCAGCCCGTGACCAGGGACACGCCCATTTTAAAGCATAAAGGTGTATATGTGCGCATATTATAAAATAGGCAGACCGCGCACACATGTGCGCACAATTTTACGTGGATGCACGCCTGTGCATTCAAATGCCACTTCTATCTTGTAAGTGGGGGGATTTTAAAAGACGTGCACTCTGACACCATGGCCCGTTTTCCCAGTTCGTTCCCAGTTTGCCCAGTTAAGGGATAGGACTTCCAATCCTCCCTAGTTTAATACTCTTCCTTCCCCTCTGTTAGATCTGACCCTTAAAACCCCACTGATCTGTCTAGATTTTTTTGTTTTATGTTACACATCATCCATAGTAAAAATAAAGTTATGTGGCAGAGAACCCCAGCACGCGCCAGTGCGCATAAGTATTTATGCACAATTTTCAACTTTATATCCAGGAAGGCTTATTCCCTGCCCAGACCACACCCATACCCCACCCTTTTTTGGAACTTTTCATTTGTGCATGCAGTGGCAAGCACTCGTGTATCTGGTCAGCTTTTAAAATCTGCTCGGCGTGCACTGGTCTGACATATTTGTGTATCCCCTAATTTTGGCATGCGTCAGGCTTTTAAAATTCACCTTTATATATGGACCTCAAATCCCTCTAATCTCATCTATTTTTGGCTAGGAGTCTTATCCTAAAGGAAACGCTCCAAGCAGCAGGGATGAAGAAAAACAAATTTGTTAGCAGGAAGTGAACACTTACATTGAAACTTCAATAATATGTGCCATCAATATCCAAATCGTTGTTTCATTTGAAGAATACTTTTCCTCCTGACTTGGGTCATCTTAGAAACATCAGAACAAATTTGTAGTTTTTGCCCACAAACAATTCTTGTTTGAATTTAAAATACTGACATATTATCAGGGCTTTATCACATTCAGATAGAAAACCTTGTACCTCATTATTAAGCTACAGTAAGGCACTTATTTCCTCTTCTGTTTGTTTTCTCCTTCCCTTCTTTCCTAGTTTGAAAGAAATAATAGGCTAATTTCATTGCTTGCTAAAAGCTTTGCTAAAATGTGTTGGTTTAGTGTTAGGGAAGGAGAGAAAATGTTTGCTTTATTTACTCTTTGTAAGGGAAACACATTTTTGGAAAGCAGAGTGTTAGATGGGTGACTGAGAACCCTATTATGACATTAGAGTGAAACCGTGGAACTGTCTGTTTTGCGTCTATGAAGAGAAGTGTAGACAGTTTTAGGTACACAATTTTCTTTCATCCTGTTAAAGATGGTGCTCTAGACCAGTAAAATAACAGAATGTACTCTCCTAAATGATGACAACTTGGCCACTGATCAGATTTAGCAATCCAACCACAGTTTTACTGACGTCAAAGGATGTACAGTAGAAATTCACAATGGAGGGGAGCAAACTGGTGGATATCTTGTAGATTTCTTGCAAAACCGAATACACGGTATACAAAACATGTTAAAATAAAAAAATAAATAAAATACATATTTTAGCAAAAGGTACTTTGTAGTAATTCCTTTGCAGTTGTTTTAAGTTATTCAAATATAACTTCCAAATAGAACAGTTATTTATTACAATTATAAGGGTTCAAGATAAGAATGTAAGAGAAACACAGTGCTTTTCATAATAAGTACTGCAACAGATGAGTTAAAAAGCTGGAGCCTATTACACCAGGAAAATGTAAAACGGGCAGCCGTAGAGCAGTTTCTTGTTAAAACTGAATTGTTTTGAGTGCATTCTGCCGTTTCTGAGAGAAAGGGAGCACGGGGAGATGGGTTGACATGTCATCCACAGCAGAGGCTGCCAGGTGGCAGTGGGAAGTGGAGAGTTGGCTGGCAGTGAGAGGTTTCTGAGCTATCAGGGAGCATTGCTCAATATTGCTCTTGTTCTTCCCTGTTAAAAACCAAAAAATCCAAGAGAAGCTCCTTAGAGAGCTGTTAGGCACTTTTATAGCTGAATATTCTTTTTTTCATTGATTTGTCTTGTTTTAATTGAAGAGAAAAATTTGGGATTCAGCTTTTTCAGCTTTGTGGTATTACTCTGCATCGTACCCCCTCTCCCTTAGGAAATACGGCAACCAAGTGGGGAAACACGGACCCAATACTTTCCAAGCTTTTTCTTCTTTTACAATGTATGGCTTTTAGTGAAGCTTCGTTTTCCCATTAGTTCTAAAATAACAGAGATAAGCCGTAACAAAGGGAACTGTGTGGTAAGCAAGAGCTACTTTTAGCATGCAAGGTAAATGCAGCTAAAATGTACTGCATGATAAAACAACAGAATGCATGATGGGCTACTAAGCATGCCAAACCTCACTGATGTAGCTGCACTAAAGCTACATTAAATTTTAGCTTAGCTACATATGCAAATAAGGTAAATACCAAGATAGTGCGTTAATTAGCCATTACTGTGGTATTTACCAAACTATGGGGGTCATTTATCATAGTGCTATATGGCGTTTTCACATGTGTTAAGGGGTTTTTGCATGTGAAAAACGCCTTTAACGCATACAAAAACGCCTTAACGCATGCGAAAATCACCATAACACATGGTGTGATGCAAATTAGGAAAATGGGAGGACTTTCTGGCCAAGTGGGCTGGCTTCGAAAATTGCCAAGCCATATCGCACAGTTTTAACTACACCTTTTTCATTAAGCTGTGTGATATGGCTTTATCGCACTTTGCGATGTTTTCGCAAATAGCGTTTTCACTATTTTAGTGAGAGAGAGAAAGAGAGAGAGACTAGCTATAAGGCCCTCACCATAGTTAGGTATTAATACCTCTATAGGAAGCCCACCTAGTGACTCGAGGTGAGGTTTAGGTAGGAGTGTAGGGGTTAGGGGTCACTTTGACATTCAGAGTGAGACGTACCAACAGAACAGTACACTCTTAAGATTTGATGTCCTTCGGAGTGAGAAAACTCACCAACATCAAGCTAGGTTGAAAGAACATTGTACAAATCTCATCTTTGGCTCATCCACACAATTGGAGGCTTCATCAAGGCAGGGTTCCCAAATACCCTGAAGCATCCCATCCTAAGACTAGTGAGCAGGAAGAGGAGGAGGAGGTGGGCAGCATGCTTCCATCCTGCTGACTCATGCTTCCTCTTCAAAATGATATTTGGCTGCATCATAGGCCAGCAGTAGGGCAGGAGGACATGGGTGGGGAGCCTGTCTTGACTTTGGCATGGCTTGTCCAAGAATCGGCAGGCAAAGAAAAGGGGAAGGGAGCACAATCAGAGTCAGTATTGCAAGTCTGTGAGGGGATTTTACCTGAGACTAACTGTCCCTTTAACTTTGGGCTGATTAGGCCATGAGAAAAGGAAACTAAACATAGCACTCTGCATGCCATCATTTTAGTACATTATGCACATTAAAAAGGGCAATACAATTGGAAGCTCTGATTTTAACATGCTTTTTAGTATGTAGGTCCCTAAGAGATGTGTTTTTAAAGTTGCGTCTATGAGAGTAACACACCAGCTGCTTGGCAAAACTAGTCATTATCCCATAGATACACTGCATCCTTCTTAAAAATACTGTTAATCAGTAGGAGAGTCATGTTGTTATGAGATTAAATCTTTTCTTGGCATCATATACTGACATTGGTAGCACTGTGCAGTGCCAAAAAAGGTATCTATGCACTGGCATAATTATTAAACATCTTATTGTTTGCAGTGGGAAGCTGGTAAGGATCATAATCTTTTAGACAGCGATATATACATACATGACATAGTCATCCCATACTACATATTTACATCTAATATTATCATATAATTTATTAAAAATTCACTATTTGTATCCTAAACCACAATATTATTTTATCTATTATATAAGGATCCAGATACCAAAAATGGATACTAGTTGTGGTAAATAAATGTAGAATTCATGCTGTTTTCTGTGAAGTCTTAAAATAACACTTTATAGTTTTTGTTCATTCTAGGGCTAGGAATTATCCATGTAACCTACTTACTTTATTTGAGTTTGGGGAGCATGAGTTATTATTTTGCCCTCCAAGTTAAATACCCTGTGGGGCAGTACAGAGAACAATGGGGCACCAGTGTAAAGTTGATTGTTATTAGTTATAATATTACATTGACTGCATGATGCATGGGATATATAGTTTATTTAAATCTTGCATATTCCTTTAATATGATCACAGATGTAGGTAACAAGTAATCTGAAGGTACCTGCACTATATAATGCATTTAGTACATCTATTTATAAATATCAATTAAAGATACCCAGAGTATTTAACAGACATCTTAGCCTTAACTAAAAAGTGAGATGAGAGAAAGTGAACAGACAGAAAAAGGGAGAAAGAAAAGCGGGAGCATACAAAACTTAGCCAATTCTTGACTAAATACATTTTCAGCTTCATTACAATATACATGACCCGCATTATCCATTTTTCAGTTAATACAGAGTTCTTTTGATACCATCAATATCTGTAATTGGCAGAGGATGTAAAATAAACTTTTTTAATAGTGATATCAGTTCAAAATTAAGGGCAAAAGGCTAAAAATGTGCACCATTATCGTCTCATTTAAATATGTAGCAAAACAATAAATGCAGCCCAACTCCATAGGCATCCATGATGAAAATGTATAAAGAAAAGAAACAGATAGTTTTTATTCTTGGTTCTAAAAAAACACTGTCAGAAGCAGAAGTATCTTAAACCAATTTCTAAGTTTCATGTGTGTGTAAAAAAACCTCCTTTCTAAGTCCTCTTTGCATACTGTACTTCCCTTGCCGGTTCTCTTTTATGAACAAAACTATATCAACCAGGCCCACTCTTTTCATAAACAACAAACCTCAGCATTCCATATCTATGGGGCATCATTTTTCACTAAATGAATCCTAGGGTAGCATGCTCTGAAAGTGCTACACAACCCAGTATTGAACAAACTAGAACTGAAGGACACTGGAACAGGGGGAAACCTGACTATCTAGAATTTAAATTATATTTTTAGTAACTCAATTACGGTAAGATTATGGATAGTTGAACTACCCTATCTATGGAAGAGGGTACTGAATGTATATCTAATAGATTCATAGCTTGTTATTATGTAGTCATGTCATAAATGTCATTATTTTATAACACTCGCGCGTTGACGCACTTATGATATAAAATCGGCACATCTGTGTGCATGTGCCGGGAATCTCGCAAGTTTTAAAATTTACCTTTTAGTGAACATGGGGGAATAGAGCATACTGTTTATATTCTGTAAGCTTCTAGAGGCATCAGTTTCCATATGCAGTTGGAAAAATGTTTGAGAGCTGTTACTCTCCACTAACATTTTCCATGGAAAATAGCTGTTGCTGCAGGCTGGCATGAAATGATATGCACAGTCACACATCATTTTATGCCAGCTGATATCATAACCTGTATTACAACTACAGAGTTTTCTGCAAAATGCCAACAGAAGGTTGTATGGCACAGCGCCCCCATCATTTTATTGTTCCGATAAATCAAGAGTTAATAGGGCAGCAGGATGTGGATATGAAAGACATTTTTTCGTCTAGGCAAAAATGATTCTGCAGCCAAAATGCCATTCCTTTGAGAAAATGACTAGATTTATTCTGGACACAATTCAGCCATGCTTAAGTAAGCAGGAGAATGAACTGTCAGGAGCTGCTTCTTGTGTTTTGATCTACTCAGCCGAGCACCTGAAGTGTCCTTGGATGAAGAACACCACAGTGCTGGTATCATCAAAATATCTATTTAACTATATCTTTCACAATGCTTATGTCATCTGAACTTCCAGTCCCACTGTAGAAAACCTTTAGTAATGATCAGGTAATAGAGCATTTTCCTTAACAAAATTTTCACTTGAGGAATTGCAGAGTAAATTCATTTTCTCTTCCTGGTTCCTTTTCAAATTAAAATCAACTTTCATTATATTTTGCAATCCATTATGTTCCTTAATCCAATTTTAACCCAGAAAGGATTGTAGTGAACATGATAATTGATATTGTAATGAAAATAAGCAAGCAGCTAGGAGCTCCCCCTGAAAAAATTATTCTTTTCAAATTATAGTAGTAGCAATTTTTGGCCCGTGGTTCAGTGGCAGTGCTGCACACTGCTATGCGGAAAGACATGGGTTTGAATCCTGGTCAGGTGTTCTGCTCCCTGGATCAGCTGGGAATGCTATAGAAGCATTGTTCACAACCCTAAGTCCATAGTCATCTCTCAATGGGGGCCACGTATTGGTTGTATTCAAGGCCCATAACTTCAGGGTTCTGAAAACAGCTCTGGTGCATGGGTGCCTGGCTGAGGACTTAAAGTAAGTTGGGAGGGATTATATATGACGGGAGAAAAAAATCACCAGGTAGTTATGAATGAAGACTCATTGTGTCAGATACTGTGCCAATTCTGGTTCTGGTGGAGTCAGAAAACTGAAAGGAGCAGGTGGAAATTGCCTGAGCAAATACAAAAGATTGATACTAATCCTATTAGCTTTCCTATACCCTAGAAAAATTGATGTCAGCAGATATGGACCACTTAATCCACCCAGTCTGCATGTTTGTGCCTGCCTACTGTGCTGCCAAATTTTCAAATAAGAATAATTCACTTTTCAAATCAGGTATTAATAGAAGGACTTGCAGACAATGATCGGTGTTTTCTTATTTCTAATAAGTTAATTTAGCTGAATATAAAAGCATATAATTGCTAATTAAACATTCATATTAGCATTTTCATTCATTGAAATTTTCAAAAATAAATAGGCTCACAGACAAGGAGAAAGTAGAATAGAAGTAACAATAATAGGCCTGATTTTCAAAAGCATTTACACACTTATAAATGTTTTTTTTTACTTATAAATGCAATTTAGTCAAGTATGTGGGCTTTTGAAAATTGCTACAATAGTAGTTACATTTGCACACGTAAATTCTTTAGAAAATTACCCCAATATATATTCAAGTGATACTCAATTGTTCATATTTAATTAAATCAGTATTAAGACGTTTTTTAAAATCCGTTTTTACTATTGAAAGAGACCAATAATCTCCATTGTGTACTGTGCACAAAATTCCTTTTTGTTGTCAGGTGGCTGCAAATGTGGAATGGGACAATTGCTCAGCAGGAAGAGTCTGGAAAAAATGAAGGAAAATGGCACAGTGCAAAAAAAAAAAAAAATAACGAGAAAAGATGTGGATAACGTCCAAAACCACACTCAAATTAATGTAGGGGTAGATTTTAAAAAAGTGTGCCTTCGCGTACTTTTGTTGGCGCACCAGGCGCAAACAAAAGTACACTGGATTTTAGTAGATACGCGCGTAGCCGCGCGTATCTGCTAAAATCCTGGATCGGCACGCGCAAGGCTGCCAATTTTAGGCAGCCGGCGCGCGCCGAGCCGTGCAGCCTGTCTCCGTTCCCTCCGAGGCCGCTCCGAAATCGGAGCGGCCTCGGAGGAAACTCCCTTTCGCCCTTCCCTCACCTTCCCCTACCTTCCTCTACCTAACCCACCCCCCCGGCCCTATCTAACCCCCCCCCACCTTTATCCCTGGATTTACGCCTCCCGGAGGGAGACGTAAATCCACGCACGCCAGCGGGCTGCTGGCACGCGGAGACGCGATCCAGGGGCGGTTCCGGAGGGCGCGGCCACGCCCCCGGACCGCCCGGCCCGAAACCACGCCCCCGGGCCCGCCCCCGAAACGCCGCATCCCGCCCCCAAAACGCCGCGCCGATCGGCCACGCCCCGACACGCCCCGACACGCCCCCCTCGAAAAACCCCGGGACTTACGCGAGTCCCGGGGCTCTGCGCGCGCCGGCGTGCAAGGCCCTGCTCGCGTAAATCCGGGCGGATTTACGCGAGCAGGGCTTTTAAAATCCGCCCCAAAACAAACAGGCAGTAGTGGGAGAACTGAAAAGTTTCAGTCCCAAAGCAACAAAAATTGCATTTCTCTTTTAAAACAATTTTCATAGTAAATTCTTTTATTTGGAACCAATATTATATAATGCTTCGATATCCCAAGGCATTTAGTCTCCCGACATGGACCATATTTTGCCATCTGGGTGCCTTGGGAGGGAAAATTCTACAAAATAAATCAAACAAATAAAAGAAAAGACGGCAACATAATTATCAGTAGATATGACCATTTGATCCACCAAAAATGAAGTAGTATTCTGAATCTTATTCAGAAGTCATACATGGATAATTTGGGCTGCTCTGTTATAGGATACATTTTTTTTCACCAGCATGCCAGTGCCATGCCCTAAGACATCTCATGAACATTGAAATAGCCCTGCTTAATCTTAGAAGTATTAAGCTATCCTGGCAAATGCTGGGGATATAGGATAAAGTTGTTTTCTGTGTGTGTAGATTATTCACCATAACATTAGCTTATGCCTCAAAGTAATTTGTTGGGTATCATGCGAACTGCAGTAAAGGGTCAGAAGGGAGGGAGAGAATACAGATGGAAAAACGACTATTCATTGAAATAGTAATTATTAAACAAATATATATATTTGCACAGTACTTTCCCTTTGTTTTTCCCCCTCCTCCCCACTACCCAGTTCCCTTATCAGTTTCATTGTAAAGCCCTGTTGGCCAGTTTATGTTACATGGAAACCGATGTGATGTTTGCTTAACGAATGTCGGTATACAAAAATTTTAAATAAATAAAATAAAATAAGCCTGTATATTCTGGTCCTTTACAACTTTATAAGCAAAAAGGGTGAAGCTAATTATACACAATTCTTATAAGCATTTATGGGCTCAGGGAAGCAGGAACTCATGAGTAAATTGTGGGCACTGAGAAACATTAAAACACCCTTCCACCAAAAAAAAAAAAAAAGTAACATTAAAAATGCTTAAAAATCAGTAATTTAAAAGTACTTTAATATTCAGAACATTTGGGTTTGCAAGTCCTTCAGTTATCTCGGTAAGCGGACAGATTTTTGTCTTGATTACTGTATGCCTATCTAAAAGAATATTTTTCCCTATTAAACAAGTTGCAAAGAGACTGTATTTTCAAAGAGAATTTGAATTGGGTATTAAGCAGCACAGTGAAAAGCTACTGGCCACACTGTAAGATTTAAAATTGTCTTCTGCAGTTTTTTTTAATCATGAAAATCCCATAGAACTAACACATTTCAGTTTGCAACAATCATAGTTCCCTCCGGGCAGGACATTTTTATATCAGGTATTTGACTACTACTACTTAGCACTTCTAAAGTGCTACTCAACATCTGCACCACTGTACAAAAACACGTAAGAGACAGTCCCTCCTCGGTAGAGCTTACAATCTAATCAAGCCAAACAAGTCTAGTGGGCATAAATAGAGAGGAGGCAGCAAACACTGCACGGAGCGGCAGTAGCCACTGAGGCATTCACGGAGCGGGATGCCAGTGGCCAGTGGTTGGTGTTCCACCTTCACGGAGCGGAAGGATGGAGGGCTGCCATCTCAAAAAATAAAAAAAAACAAACAAGCAAACAAAACAGGGGTGGGTAAGGGGCAGGGGTGTGGCCTGCTGGTTGCAGCGGTTGCTACCCCTGATTGAGCTGGATGTTCACTAGGATGGCGCTGCTCTCTGCATTGGTGGAGGGGTGGAAGGGAATTGGGGCCGGAGGGTGCTGGAAGCCAATAGAGACGGGTGGGAGGGAGAAAAAAGGGGGAAAAAAATGGATAAACTGCGTAGCTTGCTGGGCAGACTGGATGGGCCGTTGGTCTTCTTCTGCCGTCACTTCTATGTTTCTATGTTTCTATATACAGGACAAAAGAAACTTTGAGAATTTCATTTGTTAACAAAATGGTTAAAAATTAATGAGTCTATAAGCAGGACAATCAGGAGTTAAGATTTAAAAGCAGCCTCAAAAAGGTGCGTTTTTAGGAGAGATTTAAATAAAAAAAAAAAAGAGGGAGCATGACACATCAGCTCAGAAAGTCTATTCCAAGCAAACAGAGAAGGCATGTGGAAAGCACAGAGTCAGGAATTGGAAGAAGAGGAGGGCATACATAGGAGTGACTTGCCTGATTAGTGGGATGCAGAAGGAAAGGTGTAGAGAAAAAAAGTGAAAGTTATTGTAGGAAAGTTAAGAGGAGCTTGAACTGTATGTGGGAATGGATAAGGAGTCAGTACAGTGACTTGAGAATAAGGATGTAGTGACTTTGGTGAAAGGTAGGTAATGAAGTTGAATTTTGGATAGATTGCAGTGGAGAAAGATAGCTCATTGGAAGATCTGTGAGGAGCAGTTTGCAATAGTCTAAGTGTTATGATCCTGTCCGCGGACCCCATCCCATGAGCAGGCTCTCCACCTACTGTTAGGCTGGCCGACGCTGCAGCATCCTCTCTAGCGGCCTAGGCCGCCCCCGGACCAAGCTGCCACCACAGACCCTCCCATGTGGCCTTGAAGCCGCCACCGCTGACTCTGCCTTTGCAGCGGGGAAGACGCTGCTGGATTCCTGCTGCAGCAGGAGGCCATCGCTGCTGCTGTCCCCATCTTTGCGGCTTGTGCGCTGCTGCCAGGACCTCCCATGTGGTATGGGAGCTGCCTCCAGCCTTGCTCCATCGCGGCAGGATGGTGCCAATGCCATTCCTTCCTCCGGACTCTGCATAGGCGCAGGTGCACGCCTCACTTCTGTATTTAACGGGCCAGCGGCGGGAAAAGCCCGCGGCCCACTGGATGATGTCATCTCCGTGTTCCCTGGTCCAGCCCTATAAAAGGCTCTGCTTCAGTTCCTCGGGGCCTTCGAATCGGATTCCATGGTTGTCTATGTCTTCTCTTCTCTGGTCAAGATCTTCTGTGGTCTGCTCCTGTCCAGATGGCTTCATGTTTCATGTTCCTGATCTTCTCTGTCTGATGTTCCTGGTTTCATCCCTTGTTGGATCTCCTTTGTTGCATGTTCCATGTCCTGATGTCCTTCTTCCAAGCCCTGATGTTCTTCGTCCAAGTCCTGATGTTCCAAGTCCTGTTGTTCCTCATCTGCAAGTCCTGTTGTTCCTCATCTGCAAGTCCTGTTGTTCCTGATCCGCAAGTCCTGTTGTTCCTCATCCGGGAATCCTGTTGGTCCTCATCTGGGAGTCCTGTTGGTCCTTGTCCAAGTCCTGATGTTCCAAGTCCTGATGTTCCTCGGCTGAGTCTTGATGATCCAAGTCCTGATGTTCCAGTCCTAGTCCTGATTTCCTCTTTGCCTCAAGCTTCTCGTCCTCCCTCCAGGCTCCTTGTTTGTTCACCTTTCCTGGCGTGCCACTGTTGTGGTCCATGACCAGCCCATGGCGGGCTGTGTAGGGGGCCTCGTGGTACAAAGCCTACCTTCTTGTCTGCAGCACAAGCCTCCGGAAGACTCCTGTTTTTAATGCCAGCTTCTGAACCTTGAGTTGTAAATCCTGTCCCGGTCTTCGGAGTTCCTTGTACCTGCTTCCATCCATGCCCAAGACTCTACCAGAACCTGCTCCGCTTCAGCGTGGTCCGCAACCAGCCACAGGCAGCTGTGTAGGGTGCGCCTTGGTGTAGGCCTCTCATGAATCTTCTTCATGTCCTGGCTTCAAGTTCCACTGTCTCATCTGGAGTCTGCTTCACTTTTGCGTGGTACACAATCAGCCATGGGCGGCTGTGTAGGGCACGCTGCGATGCAGCACTCACCCAGTACCTTTCTCCTGAATCCTCGCCTGAGACCTCCTAGTAACCTGAAACCTTGTCCAAGTCTGAGTATCCTGGTCTACGTCTGAGTCCTCGAAGTTTTCTAGTCTACATCTGAGTCCTCTGAGTATCCTGAGCCTATGTCTGAGTCCTCCGAGTATCCTAGTCTATGTCTGAATCCTCTGAGTATCCCGAGTCTACGTCTGAGTCTTCTGTATCCTGAGTCCTCGGTTCCATGTCTCATCTTGTTCTTCCCCTCAGCCTTCGTCTGGCCTCATGCACTCATCGTTCCCAAGCGGCTGGTCTGAAGGGCTATCGAGAGGCTGGAGGGCTACTCTCGAGACCGGCATTGCATTGCTGGGTCTTATTGGTGCATGTTAGGGCTGAGCCTGCCTTGTTTCTGTTTCCAGACGTTCCTTGCCTTGCCTCCAGTCCAGCTTTGTTCCTGGCTCTGCTAGTGCCTGTACTTGCTCATCTCCCATGGTGTATATCTTGGGGCTCCTTCCTGAGCCGCCCCGTGGCCCAAGGGCTCACAATCTCCCAGGAGCAAGCAACCGCTCTCCAACTCCCTCAACAGGATTGAAGGTGCCACGTTTGTAACACTAAGCAGGAATGTGATGAGAGAGTGTTCTGCTACTGTGTTCAGAAAGGAAGGGATTGATTTTGATGATGTTGTAGGGAAAGAAACTGCACATTTTAGCAGCTTTGGATTTGTGTAAAGAAGGAGAGAGAGAGAGAAGAATTGAAGATGACTCCAAGGTTATGAGTTGAGAGAACTGGGAAGATTACAGTGTTACACACAAAAAGGAGGAAGAGTTGACATGAGCTTGGAGAGAAAGCTAAGAAGCTCTCTCTTGAATATGTTGAGTTTGTGTGGCAGTGGGACATCCAGGCAGCAATGTCAGATAATCAGACTGAGATCAGGGACTACATTCTTATTTATTTATTTATTTATTTATTTTAAGTTTTTCTATACCGGCATTCGCGATGAGTATCGCATCATGTCGGTTTACAATTAACAAGTGAAGAGGTAACAAGAGGTAACAAGAGTAAGTAAGAGTAAGTAAGAGTAAGTAAGTACAAGTAAGTAAGTACAAGTAAGTAAGAGTAAGTAAGTACAAGAGTAAGTAAGAGTAAGTAAGAGGTAACAAGAGGTAACAAGAGTAATTGCATCAAGTAATTCTTGATGCAATTACTGATGGAGAGAATTAAATCTGGGAATCAGCATAAAGATGGTATTGAAAGCAATGAAATGAAAATCAGAGCACCAAGGGAATTATTAAACAGAGAAAAGAGGGCCCAGGACAGAACCCTGAGGGACATCAATTGATAGTGGGATGGCAGTAAAAGAGTGTCTACCAGAGAAAACATTAAAAGTGCAATGGGAGAGTTAAGAGTAGAACCAAGACAGAATGCCAAAATCCAAGTGAGGACAGTGTTAAGGAGTAAGTGGTGATCAACAGTTTCAAAATCAGCAGATAGATCAAGGAGGATAAGGATTGAGTAAAATCCTTTAGTTGTAGCCAAAAACAGGTCATTGGAGGCTTTGGCAAGGGCTGTTTCTATGAAGTGTAGATGGTGAAAAGTAGACTGGATCAAGAATGGCTTGAGATGAAAGAAAGTCAAGACAGCGGCAGTGAACAGCATGTTCAAGTAGTTTGGAAGCAATACCGAGGAGGGAGATGGGATGATAGTTAGCAGGGCAGGTAGGGTCCAGTGAGGGTTTTAAGGGGAGTGGGGTGATCACAAAGTTTGAATGCAGCAGGAACAAGTGGAAAAATTCAGAATGTGACAGATGAAAGGGATGACTGCTGAGGAACTGAATGGGAATGGGATCAGAGAAATAAGTAGTGAATTTGGAGGAAGAAGGGCCGTTTCCTCCCTGTGATTTCAGAAAAGGAGGAGAGAGTGGCAGAGGCCAAGGGAAGGGGAGAGGAAAGAAGTCGGGGAGAGGAAGGTAGAGGTGACCTGACTGAGAACTCAAGATTAATTTTGTGAATCTTGTCATCAAATTATCAGCCATAGTCTGGGCAGAGACTGAAATGGGGCGGGGTGGGAAGAGGTGAAGGAGGTGAAGGGACGAGTATGGCAAAGAGATGGCGATGGAGGCCTTAGAGTTTTTCAGATGGACATAATGTTGCTTGGCAAGTACATTAGCAGACTGGAAGCAGGTCAGCATGAATTTGAAATGTATGAAGTCAGCATGGGCACAAGATTTTAGCCAGAGACAATACTGCAGAGCAAGCACAGGAATGTAGGAAGTGAATTCTAGGCGTGAGCCAAGGCTGGGATTTAGTGCACTTACAGGATGGATAAGGTGAGGGGAAAAAGGGTCTAAAGCAAAGGAGAGTATAGTGTTGTAAGAAGAAACTGTTTCAATAACTGATTCAATGTAATGGAAGAAAGGAAAGATAAAACAGAGGTGGAGAGGATTCAAAGGTTGACAGCCTGGAGATTTCAGAAGATGTAGATGGGCTGGATGAGGCTCTGTGTGTGTGTATTGGGGGTGGGAGGGTAGTGCAAAAGTTATTGGATGATGATCAGAAAGGAGAAGAACTAAGGTGGACAAGTCTGAAAAACAGCAATTGGAGGAAAGGACTTGCTCAAGGCAGTAACCGTGCTTGTGAGTAAGAGCAGTAGAACTGAGATGGAGATCAAATGAGATTAAGGAAAGGAGTTTTCAGGTGTAAGAGTCAAAGGGGTCATCAGCATGGAGGTTAGTCACCAAGAATAAGAGAAGGGGAAGTGGGTAAAGGAAGAAGGAAAGCCAGGAATCAAAGTTGATAAGAAAGGATGAGAGGGATTTATCAGGCGGGGGAGGGGGGTGTCAATAAATGACTGCAACCAAGGGAAGTAGTGGAGAGAATTGGAGGTTGGAATGAGCCTCAAAGAAAGAAAAAGTGTGGGACTGAGGTGGAAGAAGGGTTTGAAGCCTAC
This sequence comes from Rhinatrema bivittatum, assembly GCF_901001135.1. Lineage (NCBI taxonomy): Eukaryota > Metazoa > Chordata > Amphibia > Gymnophiona > Rhinatrematidae > Rhinatrema > Rhinatrema bivittatum. Next base: position 345,674,378 of record NC_042620.1, on the reverse strand, counting down.
AGGAGGAGGAGAGAAGTCCAACACTACCACTGTGGCTACTAAGTCAGGTGTATTGGAGAAAAGGTAACCTCTATGACAGAGAGCAGCAACTGATGCAGAGTCCTCAGGGGAAAGCTATAGGTCTCAGACAAGACAAGGAGATGAAAAGTATGATAGATAAAGAGGTCATGAACATAGGCAAGCTTGTTGGAATGGAAATAGAGTGGGTGGGCATTCCACATGGAGCATGAGAAAGAGAGAAAAGAGAGGAGAAGGGGAATAGTGATGACTGGAGGGGTAACGTATTGAAATGCACAGATGGGGGTAAAATGTACCTTGGAGGGCATGGATTGTGTGTGATATCCCCAGCTGAGTGGAGGAGGAGGAGGAGGAGAACATGTATAAGAAAGGTAGAGGTGTAACGACAGTGACAAAGATGAGATGCTCTCAGGGTGAGTGGAGATGGATGGTGACGTAAAGAATGTAGGAAATGGGGAAGGTGGTATTAGTAGTAATTTGCAGCAGGGAATATGACTGAAGAGGATTAGCATCAGGAAAAGGAAATATAGTGGACCCACAGGAAATAACAAGAGGCCTGCAGCCTTCGCAGTATCTGTTGCTCAAGAAGCACAGGGTGGAAGAAGCTGAAGCCCAAGGTGGATTGTAGTGATTTCCAAAGTTCACCACCAAGAAAGCTGAGAGAAGTATGCAGATAGGCTGCAAACTCATAAATGCCAATAAATATCCTGTCCGAAAAAAGGTTATTGCTTGAAATAAATCTGTTTTTTCACAAATGCTAATTAACTATTAAGCACAAAAAAAGCATCTTGTCACATTATACCTTTTGGTAGATTCCAGTAATACAATTGTTTCTCTAAAATATTAGGATAGCACACTAACAAACTGTACCACTACTGAATATAAAAAGGATCATGATTGATTGTTGATTTTTAAGCATTCCTATCACACAGCTGGTTTTTAGAAAAATCTATAACAGCTTATTGTTATCCTTGTCGTGATTTCTATGGTACAAAAGAGGTTTTTCAAATATGGAATATTTATCATGCAAATATTTATTTGGCAAACATATCATGTTTTCATTAGCAACAGAATGGCCAAAATGCATAGTACAACAAGGAAGTTGTTATTATGATTCATATACTGAATCTATGTTGGTACTTTCTGAATAATGTACAGTAAACTATTGAAGAAACAGAGAAAAATGTTAGATCCAATGGAGTAGATATTCAAAGCGCATTTAGCGCTATTTAGCCCGATAAGCGAGACTTATGCTGCTATGTAGTGGCCACTGAATATGCGCCTACATTCAGCAGCCACTGCTAAGCCATATAAGTCCTTTATACAGCCACACAAAAAATTGGATGTGTACTGGGAGAATAGGAGGCAGAGCACGTTAGCCATATAATTTATACTGCTAACTACCAATATTCAGAGTTAGCCAGACAAGTTTATGTCTAAGTTTAGACGCCCCATAGAGCAAGTAGACTTATCTGACAAAGTGCACACACATATGCATATATTAATGGGGTTTACCATGCCGTTTATTATACAATTGTAACTTAGCTGGATTAGTTTCAACCAGCTAAGTCCATTTGGGTGGGGGGAGGGAGAGATAGAGAGAATGAGAGCCTCTGCAGAGACCAATATGTAACTACTTCCTAGCTTGATGCATTCTCTACCTAGCTTCAATCAAGCTAGGTAGAGAGTACATGGTACAAATCAACTCCTCTTTTAGATTTTGATCGCTCCAAATGACAGAAAATCTTCAGTGATGTCAACTTTGCTATTCATACCTCTGATTATGTATGTAAAAGTGCCTTCCCCAAACCTACCCCACCCCAAGTTAAAAGTGCCCCTCTTACAGTGGTATAAATAGTAGTTACATATTTGTCTCTACAAAGCCTTTGCTGCAATAACATGACTGAACTCCAACACCAGAACAAACCCCTACAGCCCAGTCAACAGCCAGCCCCCTATCAACCGACATACACCCTTACTATTCTATTAACCTCTCACTGACCACTGAGACTCCAATGTAAGATATTATTTCTGGGCATGACCACTGTAAAATAGAAGCTCTTCCACCTTGTCCTAACTATAAGACGTAAATTCTACGCCTGACTACAACATGATAAGAGTTCCTTTCACTTTGACCTCCATTAATGTTCCACTCCCTTGTTAACCATTTCCATGTTCCATTCATATCCCTTGTTAACCACTTCCATGTTATAATTGATCAATGTATTAGACAAATGTTCAATGTATTAGACAAAGGAAACGCATGATTTCTTGCAGTTTTTGGTTGAATGTAAACTGATGTGATATGTAAAATGGAACACCGGTATATAATAAATAAATAAATAAATACAGATTCTTTCTCTCCTGCCTGAACGGTATTTGCAATAAAAACCATTTTGGTCAGTAATGAGCCTGCGGTGGATTTTTCAGCATGCAATGCAAAAATTAGCGCTACTGTGATAAATTATCGCAGCCTGCGGAACTTACCTGTGCAATGTGGGAGCAGGGAAATTAGCTTAACCATGCCCCCCTTTTTTTTTCTCACGGGCTCTATTTCGCTATATTTATAGCTTTCTGATGAATCTAGGTCTAAGTTACTTACACGGCCAGCCTGAATATCTACCCCAGAATACTTTAACAAAATCTATACAATATAATATAGCTTTCTGTTCTACTCTCAGGCATATCTGAGGGATATGCATAAAAATGGGATCTGCATAAAAAAGGGATATGCATAAAAAACGGATCACATCACACCCATCCTCTACAACCTACACTGGCTTCCTATTAAATATAGAATCCTCTACAAAGTCCTGACCATCATGCATAAATCCCTACACAACTTAGCACCAATTGATCTCACCTTCCAGTTTCGATCTAACATCTCCACCAGACCGATTAGAAGTGCATACCAAGGCACTCTTTTCGTTCCTCAAACTAAAACATCTCTTAGGAATAGGGCCCTTTCCACAGCAGGTCCTACTCAATGGAACACACTCCCACCAGACCTCCGACAGGACCCCTGCCCAATTTCCTTCAAGAAAAAAATCAAAACATGGTTATTTAAACTAGCGTTTCCAGAACCCGCATACTGACCAATATATTCTCACCTTAGCTTCAATTTATCCGTATTCAATCTCCTCGCAAGTATGATTTGCTTCTTTGCATTTTTCAATCTCGCTCTTATGCATGCTAATCACACTTTCTCTATATGAGGGCCACAGATACCCTTTAGTCTTGTTTCCCATGTCTTTCGTTCTTTTCAAGGCCTTTGCACCTCATTCTTCGTCCTCTCTCCCTTCTATGCATCCTAGCCCAAGTAATTTGTTTGACCGCTTATTGTAACTGTATAGCTATGTAATTGTATTTTCAAGTTATTTATTGCATTTAAGTTGTTAGTTAATTGTTACTAATTTTTAAAAGGTTACCTATAGTTTGCTTATATGATTCTTGTTCTATGTAAAGCTCACAGGCAAGTTTTTCTGTTCACTGTAAACCAGTTTGATTTGTATCTAATGCAAGAAGATCGGTATATAAAAGCTAAAAATAAATAAATAAATAAATAAATATCTGTGATATATGAAAGATGGTGAAGCAAAAGTGGTAATGAATTAAGAAAACATAGGATACATGCAAAGGATCATTTGTAGTGGGTGAAGTCCAAAGATCAATTAGGGTGTATGGTACTACGGTAAGAAGGGAGAATGGATAAATTAAATGGGTTTTGTGGTTATCTACTGCCATCATGTTCTATTTCTATATATGCTTTGTAGTTTTTAATAACTTTTAAAGGGACATCAAAAAAAATATGGTAGTAGGTAAATGTTCAAGACCCTTTATATCCAGGGCTGGATTTAATATTTTGGCACCCGTAAGCAGGACCGGAAAGTTGAGGGCAGTCTCCCCCTCCTACCCCAGAAATCAAAGATAATGGGAGGTCACCTAAAGCAGGGAAGAACAGAATTCTCTTCTTCCAAGGTATTTGGTAACCAAGGCACTTGCTTATATTGCCTATTCCTAAATCCAGGCCTGTTCATATCTAAAGATGTCAGAGGAAAGCATCAGAAAGGTTTGAACCAGGGACTAGAGATTAAGGTCCAAGGCCCTAATAACAGAACTAATTGGCATGTCAGAAGCAAATAAGGCCAGGGATCGAGAGCTCAAGAAGGGCATCTGTGGTCATTCCTCATCTGATCAACCAGATTGATCCCAATAACTAGAAAGCTATCGATGCCTTCTAGTGAAGCAAACTGCCTACCAGTTACCTTCCTCCTGTAAGGATGGAAGGAACAGAACAAGAAGACCTGACTGGTCATCTCCCTCCTCCTTATATAATGGAGGGAGAGAGGTAAGTCCTTCTACTCCATCCTCTTTCCTGTTTTTAAGGAATATGAAGGAGGTCTCCAAGTTCCTTAACAGCAGGAGGTATGGAGGTGCCACAAGTCTCTCAGTCCAACTTCCCAGGAGAGTGACAGGTGAGAGCTGGGTGATGAGAAGTAGCAGAGGCAGACCTTGTACCCCTTATGCCTTGCGTCAACTTTACAATAACTTTTTATAATATTTGTTTTTAATTTTCTTTACCTTTAAGTTGTAAAATAAGTATGTAAATGATCTCTTCAAGGGGTCTATTTGTTAAGGCTGCAACACATGTTGTATGCTAATGTGCATTGTTTCTTGTATGTTAATAAATAGGCCCCAATGGCACATTAAAGTTGACTGTTAATAATGGGCATTAAAGGCAGCAGCTTTGTAAATCAGCTCCACATTTACAATAATTTACCATACCTAATTCTTAGTGCATACTGCAAAAACATAACAGATGATCACGACAATAAAGTTAACCAGGAGGTGCATATTCAGACACAGCCCGGAGAGCAAAGTTAGCCAGATAAACCTATCTGGCTAACTTTAGAGGAATATTCAAAAGTGCAGCCGCACTATGGAATATACCCGGATATCTTAAAATTAGCCCATCTATGCATGCAAAACCCAGTTTTAAGTGCATAAATCCTTTTGAAAAGTACCTTCCCTGCGAGATATCAAAAATTGCCTTTCCTGAGAATTTTGCTTCCCTACTTTATCCCTGTGGAAAATTGTCATAGTTGAAAGGGATCTAAGATACTGAGGAAAAATAGAATTATTTCATATATTTCAAATATTTCAGATTTAGGGGTAAGGAGATACTATAGCAGTTACATACAACCTTTGCAAATATATTATTTACCTGTGGGGGAAAAACATTTTTATTCATTATAAGGTAAAATTTCAATAGGTTACATATGCAAAATGCACATATGCGCGCAAATGTGAAGCATCCACACATAGTTCATATCATGAGTAAAAGTATGTGCGAAGAAAGTGGGTGCATTATGGTCGTGTTGGGGTGTGATCTGCACTCACACATGATCATCAACACTATGCGAGTAGATTCACTAGTGCTTTTTTCCCATCTTGCTCAAACTTTCATGATATGTTTTGGTTTCGTGTTTGGCAGGCTAGCTTCTATGGTTAAGTGAACACAGCAGCAGCCTAGGGGGTGGGAGTGAGTGAATCTGGGAATGACTGTACCGAACTGGAGGGTAACTGAGATTGACTGGGCCATACTGCGGGGTGTGAGTGTACCTAGGATAGACTGACTCTTATTGGGGGGGGGGCGACTGGAAAACACTGGGCCATACTGGGGAGTGGGAGTCAGCGCTGGAGAATCTATTTTCAAAATGACTGTAATGGGCTTATGGATATTCAAGGCACGACAGCTGAGGAAGGAAAGAGCATAGAGGAGGAGGTGCTCCTTACAGAGAGTATGCAGGACTAGGGCACAGGTTTTGGATCTGTCAGAGGAGCAAACCACGCACAGGTTCAGATTCAGCAAGGAAAACCATACTGCACCTCTGCCAGCAGCTAGACCATGACCTGCAAGCTACCATCCACAGGGGCCACACCAAGATCACTACCGCAGTTTCTCATTACATATCTTTCCTTCAGAGCAGACAGCAACGATAGCAGCAAATGATGACTGATTTCTACCACATTTTTATTCATTAAACCTGTTTTTTTTTAGCCCTGAGAACAGAAACAGAAACTCTCTCTTAGGATTTTTTATGTACCCTGCGTATTACTATATATAAGGGAAATAGTTTCTACTGAGTGTCTGTAGCTTCATCTACCTGATAAATTCTTTGTCGGGTAATTAGTGTTTGGATGGAAAGCAGCTGAGGGAAATTATATTTCTGACCCTGCCCAGCTCTGAAGACTGGCTGCAAATAATGCAGTGTGAGGATCCTTCCCGAGGTGCTAGAGATGGGCGAGGTCATGGAACTAGCAAGGAGTCCCTGAGAACTCACAGCTGGGAGCTTTTGTGTGAGAGCCCTTAGAAAGGCGCATTATCCGACTTGTCATATAGGACACAGAACAAAGCAATCTTCTTGTAGGCAGATCTCATTCAGGCCTATCCAGTACCGAGCGGTAGGAAGAGCTGCGTTAGTGCCTACGGCACCCGCGGTTACCGCCTGCACAGTGCAGCTCACCTACCGCTCGATCCTGAAGCCTAATTATATGTAAATGTAAGCCGCGTCCAAAAAGCCTTAGGCCTGCGCAACCCAGGATACTGGATAGAGCGCCTATACAGGATCCTGGGTGCGCGGGCCTAAGGCTTCACGCCACGCTGGTATCTGTCATTTGAAATGACAGATAACAGGAAGCAACGGCGGCGACAGCGCAGAAACAACGGCGAAACGACTTGTCAGTGTCCCCCCTCCTCTCGGAGCAGGGCGCGAAAAGCCGCCTTGCTCCGGGAGGAGGAGGGACACTGACAGCGGCGAAGCAACGGCGAAGACAGCGGCGAAGCAACGGCGAAGACAGCGGCGAAACGACTTTTCAGTGTCCCCCCTCCTCTCGGAGCAGGGCGGAAAAGCCGCCTTGCTCCGGGAGGAGGGGGGACACTAGCAACGGTGAAGCTTTCCCCCAGCCCGGACGCCGGCAAAAAACTTACTTTTTTGCAGCCAGCCATGAGCAGGAACACGATCTGGCCTGCCTTAGCTCCTCCCGACAAGATGGCCGCCTGCACGGGGAAAGCGTGCAATTGGCCGCTCAAGACGTGATGTCGTGACGTCACGTCTTCAGCGGCCAATTGCACGCTTTCCCCGTGCAGGCGGCCATCTTGTCGGGAGGAGCTAAGGCAGGCCAGATCGTGTTCCTGCTCATGGCTGGCTGCAAAAAAGTAAGTTTTTTGCCGGCGTCCGGGCTGGGGGAAAGCTTCGCCGCTGTCATCTCTCTCCCCCCCTCCCGGAGCAAGGCTGCTTTTCGCGCCCTGCTCCGGGAGGGGGGGAGAAGAGATGACAGTGGCGAAGCAACTTACTTTTAGCTTTTAAGTTTTTTTCGCTTATTTTTTGGATTCGCCGCTGTCATCTCTCCCCCCCCCCCCTCCCGGAGCAAGGCTGCTTTTCGCGCCCTGCTCCGGGAGGGGGGAGAAGAGACAAGCGGCGAAACAACTTACTTGCACGGGGGAAAGCGGTCTCCGTGGCAGCCCCAGTCCTCTCCCCTCCTCCCGAAGCCTTTTTTTTTTGGCTTCGGGAGGAGGGGAGAGGACTGGGGCTGCCATGGAGACCGGCACCCATGATCGCGGCCGGGGCAGGTGAGCGGGGGCTGGGGGAAAGCTTGCCACCTACCCTTACCCATGCCTCTACCGCCTGGGTCAGGGTAGGCGGTAAGTTTGCAGGTTAAACGGCAGGGAAAGGTAGCGTTAGTCGGGGCGCGGGTTACGGGATGCTAGGGGAATAGCTAATTGGCTCGTTTGCATGCAATATCGAGCTAATTCGCTCGTTTGCATGCAATATACATGCCGCGGGCGGAAGGGGTTACCCGGGGAATTTAGGACGCGGTAGGAGTAGGTTAAAGGGGATTCGGGATCGCAGGAAGGGCTAACGCGGCCGGAACGTGAGTTAAAAGCGGCTTAGGAGCAGGGTAAACGCGGCCGCACTTTACAGGATAGGCCTGATTGAAAGGTGCGTCTTTATGAGATATAGGTGAGGACAAATTAATGAAGGGAGTTGGAGAGGGAGGCAGGGAGCCTTGAATATACCAGCAAGGATAGCCAGTGTGAGTAGGGAGAAAGGTAAGCTTGTTGCTACAGAGACATCAGATTCCTGTATTAATCCAGGAAGGCCTTCATCTCTGTCAGGCACGAAATATAGTTTTTCTTTTCATAGACAAATGCAGCTGTTGGAATTTAGATTTGATTTGTTATAGCTAGCAGCAGACTGCAATTCTATATTACAGTTCTTCTCTGCTAGATGTACTGTGATAGACTCATTTAATGAGGGCTGCTAGTTAACCTGTGCAGTACGTTTAGTAAATGAAGTTTCTATCTGAAGAATGTTCCAGTGCTTTTGGCTTGCCTGCACCCACCACTTTGGCCCTCTTGAGAAGGCAAGATGTACAAATTGACTATATTGATGGATGTTGTGTCTATCACTGGAAGCTCGTTCAGGGGAGTCAAGTATAGACTTCACACCCTAAGTAGCACACAAGCAGCAGAGAAGTTAGATGACAGGAGGACAGAGATAACTATACAGACCTAGCTAAATGCATGTCAGTTTGTGAGTCAGTGGCTGCAAAAGGCTGTCCTGTAAGGGGCTTTAGTGTGGGATGCAAATAGAGCTCATCTTTCATTAAATAAAACAGAAACACAGAAATGTAAAGAATTATGAACTTTCATAAAAATATAAAATCTTTTCCTTAAAACTTTTTTTTTAACTATTTACAATAAAAAAAATTGTCAGGAAAGCGGTGGGAAAAGCTAGTGAAACTCCCCCTTGATCGCCCATGTGAAAAGATGCAAGTGGACCAGTGGGCAGTGCTACTTGGGGGAAAGGTCCATTGTGTCTAAACTGCTGCCATCTCTTCTGTGCTACTTCCACTCCACTGACAGGATGCCCTCTTCAGAGAACTCAACTCTGCCTCCTGGAGAACCCAACTTTGCCTACTAGTCCGTGCTCTCCTGGGAAACTCTGCTTCCTGGGGGATCATGTAAAGAGAATATGTGGCAAGGCCTTCCATCCTGCCTGTCCTCTTTTTTTCTTGTCTGAGAACTCAGTACCCAAGGCTTCTGACTCCCCTTGCTACTCAGGGTGAGAATCTGTTTTCTTCCTAGAACTGTTTTTCAGTACATTTCTCTCACAAATCCCTTTGACTTTTTTCAGTCAAAGTTCTATAACTTGGATTTTACCATCCTTTGTTTTTATAGTGATGTTTCACTGCAAGTTACCTGCACTAGTCAAGGGGGCTGTGACATGCAAATCCTCTATTTAATGGTCATTTAAGCACCTTCTCAGTAAGTGGTCTGGTAACCTTTTCAGCCTCACTCTAGCTTTCCCAGGCTGGCGGCTCAGGTTATGTAGCTGCGTTGCCCTGGTTTTTTTCTGCTGCAGTTCACTTGTGGTAGCATACTTTTTATCCACCCCTCTCCCTTGGAGGGGGCTTTCACTAGGGATTAAATTATTTACATAAAAAAAGGCCCAGAAAATTTGGGAGACCAGGTCCTGAAAGGCCTAAAGGGTTGTTGTTGTTAGTGGTGGTAGTGGTGGCTTTATTGCCACCAACTCAAGAGCAGTTACGAGCCTGGGCTAGTCACTCCACTAACTCAACCAGCCTCCTGAGGTTGGCTTTGACCCCTCTCAACTCTTCCCCCATCATCTACATAGCCAGACTGATAACTGCCAGAGAACCTGCCTTATGGCTTGGAGTGGCTGCAGCTAAAGGGAGCTGTGCAGATTCTGGCTGGAGGTGTCGAGGTGGTTCAGCAATGGCTGGGAAGCCTCAGAACCATGGAAACATGACGGCAGAAAAGCACCAATGGTCCATCCAGTATGCCTAGCAAGCTTCCCATGGTAGTATCTGTTGCACCATGAAGGTTACCCCCATGGATCAGTCAGTTCTGCTTGATGTGCTTTGCTTTTGGACTTGGCCGTGGAAACAGTCCTGTGTTTTTTTCCTTAATGTCTTCGCATCAGTACTCCAAAATGTGAAAAATTCATGGCTCATGTTGGTTGTCTCTGAATCCAAATTCCTCTTTGTTCCACCCCCAACCCCGCTCCTTCAAAGCAGAATGATGTTGCAATTGCCTCAAAAGCATCAAGGCTTATTAAGGGTAGTAATCTATAGGGATGTGAATAGTTTTTGAACGATTAAAATTATCGTCAGATAATTTTAAAATCGTCCAAAATCGTTAGAGTGCACGATACAATACAAATGCCTCCGATTTATCGTCAGGGGCATTTGTATTGTATCGTTAAATAGGGTGCGGGAAAACCGGCACACCAAAAAACCCCTAAAACCCACCCCAAACCTTTAAAACAAATCCCCCTCCCTCCCGAACCCCCCCAAAATGTTTTAAATTACCTGGGGTCCAGTGGGGGGGTCCCGGTGCGATCTCCAGCTCTCTGGCCACGGCTGTGTTAAGAGAAATGGCGCCGGTGGCCCTTTGCCCTTATCATGTGACAGGGCAAAGGTAGCGCCGGCGCCATTTTGGTTCCTGGCTCCCGACGTCACGCGTGCAGGAGATCGCTCCCGGACCCCCAGGGACTTTTGGCCAGCTTGGGGGGGCCTCCTGACCCCCACAAGACTTGCCAAAAGTCCAGCGGGGGTCCGGGAGCGACCTCCTGCATGCGGGCCGTATTGCCAATCTTCAAAATGGCGCCGGCGCTACCTTTGCCCTCACTATGTCATACAGGCGACCATCGCCCGAGATTTAAAATTTCTATTTTCACTAATAAAATTTTACCCTAGTAAGTTATTACCCAGCTAAAACTTAGCCAGATTAAGACGCAGGCTGGGATGACTATGAGGGCAGTGTAAAATTTAACTAGCTAGTGCCAGATATACTTAACATGGTAGGTTTTGTCAGGGGAAAACACTGTCATAAATTCTAGAGATGTGCATTCATTTTGCACGAATGTGTAAAATGGGATGAATGAGACTATTTTTGGTTCTTTCTTTGTGGAATAAAAAATCACCTCTCATGAAAATATCCAAAAGTTTTGGGGTATTTTCCCTTTTGGGGGAAAAACAGGTCTTCTGCCCCCCTTCTGAGCTCTCTCCCACCCCAAAACAAGCCTTGAGACCTGGACTAGGCCCAGCTCTGGCCTCCCCAGTCCCTTTGACCCTCCTCCCACTTCAAAATCCTTTGGGGTCCAGGCCTACCTGACTGGGCTTAAGTCAGGCCCCTATGACCCCCTTCCTCTAAAATTTAACAGGGCCAGGGACCTCCCCAACACTTACTTATCCCTTTCATGGGGTGTGACAGCGGTGATGTTAGAAAGGCCAATAGTGATGCACACTCACCAATTCCCTGGCTTGTTCCCCCTAAAAATGGTGGAACCCCCTCCTGAGCATGACACTTCAGCATCTCTCTCCGGTGCGGCCGGCACCATGTTATATGGATGTTTTGGGTGATTTTATGTTTTTTCGGTTTGGTAAACAAGCAGGACTGAAAAAAAAAACCAATAAATGAACCAAACCTCCCCCCACCAAAAAAACAAAAAACAACCTGTAAGAAAAAAATCTAAATCTTGAGCCTGCACATCCCTACTGAATATTGCTGGGTATTCAGTGGCAGGCTTATCATGCTGTTGCACTGAATATCCAAAATAAAGTTACCTGGGTATCTTTCCTACTGAATATCGACCTCATAGGAAATAATGGGATCAGAAAACAAATATTGTTTGGTAAATGACACTGATGGTGACTACCTTCTCCTCACTGAATAAACTTCCTTGTTTGTCAGGGTGACTAACAAGCACTTTTAATTGATCCTGTGACACTGCTCTTATTAACACAACATATAAGTGCCCATGTTAAAGTACAGCATGGCATCATCAAAAGCCTGTGCTTGTGATTTGTTCACCAGTATAACAAAGACCACAATAATGGGGAAATTGTCGTATTTTTTCGTGTAGTGTCACTGGGAGCCAAATCAATCTGTGGAATGAAAACTCATTGGTCTTTCTTATGAGCCATAAACTTATACTGTGCTGTCTGATCACCCATAAAACTCTGCTCTTCTCCCTACCCCCTTCTCCTTTTTATGATTCACTTATATTTTCTGGTAAATGTCACCTTCTGCACATTCTATTCTGACAAGAGGAAGAGAGTATTAGCTCTCAAAAGCTAGGCAAGAAATGTATTGTTAGGCCAATAAAAAGATATCACCTTATACAATTTTTTTTCCAGTTTTTAGTGTTTCCATTACAATTTCAACATCTGTGAAAGTATGGAAATTGTATGTGTGTGCACGTGAGACAGAGAAGGAGAGAGGATGTGCGTGTGTAAGTGTGTTTAAGTGAGAGAGGGAGGTGGTGTGGTGTGTGTGTGTGTGTGCAAAGGTAAAAGAGGATATGGTTATGTATGGGTATATGTGTGCATGAGTGGGTGAAAAACTTTGGGCCTGATTTGAAAATGCTTTCTCCCATTCTGTGTCTGTGGGAAAAATGTTTAGTAAATGACTCCATTTATTTGGAGCTATGATTCTTCAGAATTGTGTGTGTTTGTGTATATGATGCCTGTATGAGCGGCAGAGCGAGGTTTTGTGTGTGTGTGGGGGGGGGGGGGGGCAGAGGGAGGTAGAGTATGTTTTTGTGAATAAGAGAGGGAGATAATATGTATGTGTGTGGCTGAGTTACTTAAAGACAGAATATTTCTCCTTGTGTGTTTAAGTGAAAGAGAGAGGCACTTTGTATGTTTGAGAAAGAATGTGGATGTATACAGGAGTGTGGGAGAAAGAGCAAATTTGCTTACCTGTAACAGGTAGAGTATGTTTTTGTGAATAAGAGAGGGAGATAATATGTATGTGTGCGGATGAGTTACTTAAAGACAGAATATTTCTCTTTGTGTGTTTAAGTGAAAGAGAGAGGCACTTTGTATGTTTGAGAAAGAATGTGGATGTATACAGGAGTGTGGGAGAAAGAGCAAATTTGCTTACCTGTAACAGGTTTTCTCCTAGGACAGCAGGATGTTAGTTCTCTTGCATGGGTGACATTATTGGATGCTGACTGCCTACCTGATATTAATAAAAAGTATTTTGGATGAAGCCTGGCACAGAATAATCTCAAAGATTCTAGAACTCTCAAACAAGCCCTACTGAGCATGAGCAGCTGTAGTCATCACCCTGCCCCCCAGTCCATGATATAGCCAATACATGGAGAAAGCAACTCCCAGGAGAGGCAGGAGGATTTCATGAGGACTAATATCCTGCTGTTCTAGGAGAACACCTCTTACAGGTAAGCAACTCTGCTTTCTCCTAAGACAAGCAGGATGGTAGCCCTCCTGCATGGGTGAATCCCTAGCTATAAACTGTCCGAGCAGGACAAAGTGAGAAACTGCACAGTGCTGAAGCACTACCTCCCTCCTTTGCCTGAGAGGCAGCCGACCCTCCAGGGGTGGCTGGAGAAGAGTTGGGTTCTGAATAAAAGCCATAGAAATACTGAGACATAAACACTCCTGTGCAGCAGGAGTGCCTAAGGCAGAGGAGTGGTGCGAGCGCAAGCAGAAGCAAACTCCGCATCATGAAAAACAGTACAAGTGGGTTCCTGAAAAGTAAACCCTGACAAACGTTGGTAGAGAACTTCCTGGATATAGGAAGAACTCAGAGATGTAGCCAAGAGAAAGACTCTTAGACAAAGACCGCAGAGTTTCCTTCGGTGTTAAAGACAACCAAAAAACAACTGGGGCCCGAGAGCCCACCAGAAGAAACCTCGGTTCACTGACATCTGAAGGAGCGAATGTCTCTGCAGAAGAATGTCCAGGTATGGCAGGTAGGCATAATGGGCAAAAAAACTCCAAGCAGTGCTTGGAGATCAAGCAGCAAGCCACAGCAGAGCCTGGGACAGACATTGTGTGCCGAAGCAGCAAATCTAGCTGACTATGCAGGGCAGCACAAGGGTTTCCGGAGATGGGCAATCCTTGAAACTCCCAAACTCAAAACTCCCAAGCAGGGAGATGAGATAGGTCTGAAGCTCACCCAAGAGTACCTGTCAAGAACAGGTTACTCTAATCTGTCACAGGATAGCACAGGGGAGCAGGAAGGCCCTTTGGGCAACTTAGAGAAATGAGGAAAGCTAAAGGCATTGTTGGCCAGAGGAGGACAAAAAACATGGGTATCCTTCCTGGGAGGTATACAGAAGATATACCATGAGTGCCTTAGCTTGTCTCCCCTCCTCCCTACAAACCACTGAAAGTCAGAAGGAACAAAGAACACAAGGAGGCAGACTGGTGGGACTGCCGGGGCAAGCACAAGTTGCCAGATTGTCTATCAACCCCAAGTGAACAACTCATGGCTGAATCCAGAAGGGAGTTACCTACCTAGATAGAGCCCTCAGCCTGCTAGAAACAGCGGAAACTGAGAGTGAATGCCCCAGGGTAGAAATCCCGAAAACTCCATTAGGAGACGGGAAGCCGGGGAGTCATATGCGCAAACCCAGGTAGAACAGGATTATCGGCCTAGAAACCCAAAGGGCACCAGGGCAGGCCCAGGGTAATCTCAGAAGACTGCCAAGCACCCAGCTGCGGTATCACTACCCCAACCATGAGTGCATATACTTCCCCCCAAGGAAGTATGCGATCCAGAAATGAACAATCTCTGCATGACCCAGGTCTCCTCTGACGTAGATAGGGTGATCCCGAAAAAGGGGAAGAATAGTTTGCAAGTTACCATGAGCAAAGAGCAGTGCCTCTTTTGCGGGATCACTCGGCCCCCAACCCACTCAGCAATGGACATGGTGAAAGAGTAAAAGGCATGCTCACTCATTTCATGGACTAGAACTCTCCTCAAGGAGGAGGGTCCTGCAGGTAAGAATGACTGACAATAGTGGTCCCTAACAAACGACATCCACAGAGTCCAGCAGGTATCAAAGTGACTCCTGAACAGGGGAAACCTTGGCGGGTTACCAAGGAGAAATACTGGACAGGCTCCCTGGGGAATAGATCTGCTGCATCTTAGAGTGACCGAGAAAAAGCGCTACCCTCGACCGGTTCTCGGGGCTGGCGCCAGCCAGAGCAGTGCCACCCTTTCTCCAGGAACAGAGAAATGAGGGACACCCCTTGAAGGGATACACAGTCGGGCATCCAGAGGAGAACCCAGTCAAATCTCCCTTTCCAGAAGAGAGAGGAGGCAACGGGATTGGGGCTTCCCGATCCCAAAAGACCTTTCAACTCCCCAGAGGAGAGTTGAGGCACAATCACTGATTACTGAGGTGCTGAAGAGACCAACCCACCACAAGCAGCTGGCCTCAGATGGGGGAGGTCATCACCATAATCCATGGAGGGGCCCCAGAGAAAACGGTCCAACGATCGTCACTGCATTCTCCAGCCCTGGCCTTGAAGAAGACACATTGATTCAAAGAATCAAAGCCCTGGTTCAGAGAAAAACTTGCCATGGATGGAGCCTCAAGGGCTTCCCCACAAAAAAGGGGTTTTGGACACAGAAGAGGTTGAAAGACACTTTCCTCTGCTAAGGGAGGAGTCCTGAACCACTCATAAGAACATGCCATACTGGGTCAGACCAAGGGTCCATCAAGCCCAGCATCTTGTTTCCAACAGTGGCCAATCCAGGCCATAAGAACCATGCAAGTACCCAAAAACTAAGTCTATTTCATGTTACCGTTGCTAGTAATATCAGTGGCTATTTTCTAAGTCAACTTAATTAATAGCAGATAATGGACTTCACCTCCAAGAACTTATCCAATCCTTTTTTAAACATAGCTATACTAACTGAACTAACCACTGGCAACAAATTCCAGAGTTTAACTGTGCGTTGAGTGAAGAAGAACTTTCTCTGATTAGTTTTAAATGTGCCACATGCTAACTTCATTGAGTGCCCCCCAGTCTTTCTATTTTCTGAAAGAGTAAATAACTGATTCACATTAACCGATTCAAGACCTCGCATGATTTTAGACACGTCTATCATATCCCCCCTCAGCCGTCTCTTCTCCAAGCTGAAAAGTCCTAACCTCTTTAGTCTTTCCTTATAGGGAACTGTTCCATTCCCCTTATCATTTTGGTTGCCTTTCTCTGTACCTTCTCCATCGCAATTATATCTTTTTTGAGATGCGGCGACCAGAATTGAACACAGTATTCAAGGTGGGGTCTCACCATGGAGCAATACAGAGGCATTATGACATTTTCCGTTTTATTCACCATTCCCTTCCTAATAATTCCTAATATTCTGTTTGCTTTTTTGACTGCTGCAGCACACTGAGCCGACGATTTCAAAGTATTATCCACTATGATGCCTAGATCTTTTTCCTGGTTGGTAACTCCTAATATGGAACCTAACATCGTGTAACTACAGCAAAGATTATTTTTCCCTATATGCAACATCTTGCATTTGTCTACATTTAATTTCATCTGCCATTTGGATGCCCAATCTTCCAGTCTCACAAGGTTCTCCTGCAATATAACACAATCCACTTGTGAATGAACTACTCTGAATAATTTTTTATCATCTGCAACTTTGAAAACCTCATTGTATTCCTTTCCAGATCATTTGCAAATATATTGAAAAGCACTGGTCTAAGTACAGATCCCTGAGGCACTCCACTGTTTACGCTTTTCCACTGAGAAAAGTAACCATTTATTCCTACTCTAATGCACGAAAGAACATCGCCTCCTATCCCATGACTTTTTAGTTTTCTTAGAAGCCTCTCATGAGAGACTATCAAATGCCTTCTGAAAATCCAAATACACTACATCTTCTGGTTTTCCTTTATCCACGTTTATTAACCCCTTCAAAACAATGAAGCAGATTTGTGAGGCAAGACTTGCCTTGGGTAAATCCATGTTGACTGTGTTCCATTAAAACATATCTTGTATATGCTTTGTGATTTTGATCTTTAGAATAGTTTCCACTATTTTTCCCGGCACTGAAGTCAGGCTCACTGATCTATAGTTTCCTGGATCGCCCCTGGAGCCCTTTTTAAATATTGGAGTTACATTGGTCACCCTCCAGTCTTCAGGTACAATGGATGATTCTAATGATAGGTTACAAATTTTAACTAAAAGATCTGAAATGTCATTTTTTAGTTCCTTCAGAACCCTAGGATGCATACCATCCTGTCCAGGTGATTTGCTACTCTTTAGTTTGTCAATCTAGACTACTACATCTTCCAGGTTCACAGTGATTTGGTTCAGTTCATCTGACTCATCATCCTTGAAATCCATCTCCGGAACTGGTATCTCCCCAACATCCTCATTCGTAAACACAGAAGCAAAAAATTAAATTAGTCTTTCTGCTATGGCCTTATCTTCCCTAAGAGACCCTTTAACCCCTCGGTCATCTAACGGTCCTACCGACTCCCTCACACGTTTCTTGCTTCAGATATATTTTTTAAAGTTTTTATTATGAGTTTTTGCCTCTATGGCCAACTTCATTTCAAATTCTCTCTTTGCCTGTCTTATCAATGTTTTACACTTAACTTGACAATGCTTATGCTTTTTCCTATTTTCTTCCGATGGATCCTTCTTCCAATTTTTGAAGGATTTTTTTTGGCTAAAATAGCCTCTTTCACCTCACCTTTTAACCATGCCGGTAATAGTTTTGCCTTCCTTCCACCTTTCTTAATGCACGGAGTACATCTGGACTGTGCGTCTAGGATTGTATTTGTAAACAATGTCCATGCCTGTTGAACACTTTTAACCTTTGCAGCTGCACCTTTCAGTTTTCCTCATTTTATCAAAGTTTCTCTTTTGAAAATTTAGTGTTAGAGCTGTAGATTTGCTTATTGTCCCCCTTCCAGTTATTACTTTAAATTTGATCATGTTATGATCACTTTTGTCAAGTGACCCCACCACCATTACCTCTCTCTCGAAATCCTGCATTCCACTAAGAATGAAATCTAAAATAGCTCTCTCTCTCATTGGTTCCTGAACCAATTGCTCCATGAAGCAGTTGTTTATTACATCCAGGAACTTTATGTCTCTAGCATATCCTGATGTTACATTTACCCAGTCAATATTGGGGTAATTGAAATCTCCCATTATTACTGCACTGCCAAATCGGTTAGCTTCCCTGATTTCTCTTAGCATTTCATCGTCTGTCTGTCCATTTTGTCCAGGTGGACGGTAGTATACTCCTATTACTATACTCTTACCAAATACACATGGGAATTCTACCCATATAGATTCTACTGCGCATTTAGTCTCTTGTATGATCTTTATCCTGTTGGACTTTATACCCTCCCGGACATAAAGTGCCATACCCCACCAAGTTGATCCTCCCTATCATTGAGATATTGTTGCATCCATCGGACTCAGATGGCTTCGTCCTACTTGCCTCACCTCAATATTTGCTTTCTCCACCAGCCTCGGGAAAATGGCAACCGCCGCGTCTGCTTGCCGCACTCTCTGGCGTCCCCAGAACGGCTATGGCAAGGCATGCTGCCATGATTCACCTGAGGGGTTCCTAGGATACGTGCGTGCGCGCTACCCACTTCTTTATTCCAACATTGGCGTGAACCTCGGGGGCGTCCCCCTCGAGTGACGTCACAACATCCAGGTATTTAGGTTGCCCATTTGTTGACTGACTGAGTTAGCAAGGATTGGATTCATCCAGTCTAAGCTGCTCTGCCGCTTCTCACTGCTCCTGGAAGCTCTCCTTATCCTCCGGGGTTCTACTAACTTGGATACCTGCTCCTCAGGGGCCCTATGCTTCTTTCCAGGTGCCTATACAGTATCCAGGTACTCGCTCCTCGAGGGCCTGAGTTGTCTACCTTAGTGCCTGCTACCATTACTTCTACCTGCTGGGAACTCCACTATTACAGCTACAAGTGTATGCGTAATCTAAAATCTACCAGTCTGTCTCACCTACAGCTCCTCACTGAACGTCTGCATCGGAGCTCCCTATACCACCATTGTGGAATGGGTCTCCTCAGCCGAGGACCCAAGACTGCTGCTGCAGGAATCTGCTCACTACTGCCATCTCTGGTGAACTCTACAAGCTGTACAATAAAATCAATCTCTGTGTTTGCGCATCTGTGTCTAGCCCGGTACTGCAGTTCCCCGCGGGGCTCCTCCCCATGGGAGTGGCCATCACTGCAGCACTTAAGAATCCACTAAACAGCTTAAAACCCTAACAGATATAATTTGTACCCTGATATAGCATTGTCCCATTGGTTATCCTCCATCCACCAACTCTCTTTGATGCCAATTATGTCAATCTCATCATTTACTGCTATACGCACTAACCCTCCTATCTTTATTCTTAGACTTTTTGCATTGGCATACAGACATCAAAGTGTGTTTTTTTGTTTGTATTAGCAACCAGATTTTCAGTTGATAGGAATCATTTGGAAATCTTTAGCTCCGGTGATTTTTTACAAATAGACATATGGACTACGTTTGCTTTTATTGGAATCTCTCTGTTGGGATGCCCTAACTCTCCTGTTTCATTAGTGTCCTTCAAGGATACATTCCTCAGAACCATATACTGCTGAGTGACTGTCGGCTTTCTCCCTTGTTCTAGTTTAAAAGTTGCTCTATCTCCTTTTTAAAAGTTAGTGCCAGCAGCTTGGTTCCACTCTGGTTAAGGTGGAGCCCATCCTTTCGGAAAAGTCTCCCCCTTCCACAAACGTTTCCCCAGTTGCTTACAAAACTGAATCCCTCTTCCTTGCACCATCGTCTCATCCACGCATTGAAACTCCGGAGCTCTGCCTGCCTCTGGGGACCTGCATGTGGAACAGGAAGCATTTCAGAGAATGCTACCCTGGAGGTTCTGGATTTCAGCTTTCTATCTAAAATCCTAAATTTGGCTTCCAGAACCTCTCTCCCACATTTTCCTATGTCATTGGTGCCCACATGTACCATGACAGCCGGCTCCTCCCCAGCACTGTCCTATCTAGATAACGTGTGAGGTCTGCCACCTTTGCACCAGGCAGGCAAGTTACTAGGCGATCCACACATTCACCAGCCACCCTGCTATCTACATTTCTAACAATTGAATCACCAACTATGATGGCCGGCCTAACCCTTCCCTCCTGGGCAGTAGCCCTGGGAGACTTGTCCTCAGTGCGAGAGGACAATACATCACCTTGAGAGCAGGTCCTTGCTACAGGATCACTTCCTACTATATCAGGGTGATGTTCTCCAACTGGGAGACCTTTCTAATCCAAGACAGCACTGGGGCTGCCAGACTGGATTTGGGACTTGGCTACCATGTCCCTGAAGGTCTTAACAATGTACCTCTCTGTCTTCCTCAGCTCAACTAAGTCTGCCACTCTAGCATCCAGAGATTTGACTCATTCTCTGAGAGCCAGGAGCTCTTTGCACCGAGGGCACACATACAATCTCTCACTGGTAGGCAAAAAATCATATATATGACACAATGCAAAAGACTGGAAAGCCCCCCCTCTTGCTACTGGACTTCTGCCTTCATCTTAATTTTGTTGAGTTCCTAGTTAAGTTTAGGATACAAGTTTAGGATACTAAGGGAGTTGGAATCAAAGTACTTTACATTTACAGGTGTATTTACTAATTAATTTACTAATTCATCTGCTAGTTAAGTTTAGGTTACTAAGGGAGTTGGAATTAGAGTACTTTAAATTTACAGGTGAATTTACTAATTAATCAGCTAATGTCCTACAAGGGGTTTCTGGAAGCTGGAGCGACCCTGCACCTCAACAGTGTCAAGGGTGACTATGGTGCTCAATGGCAGACCTTATCCCGACGCTAGAGGTTAGTGTG
This sequence comes from Rhinatrema bivittatum, assembly GCF_901001135.1. NCBI lineage: Eukaryota > Metazoa > Chordata > Amphibia > Gymnophiona > Rhinatrematidae > Rhinatrema > Rhinatrema bivittatum. The sequence continues at coordinate 345,653,633 of NC_042620.1, read as the reverse complement.
CTCCACTACCTCGAGGCCCAAGGTGTCGATGACTCCAGTGTATCAAGCCCTTATGGTATTGAGGGCAGACACTCACCTCAATGAGATCAAGGGTGCCCCGGTATCTCAATGGCATCAAGGGTGACCATGGTGCTCCATGGCAATCCCAGTCCCCGACATGGTCCTGACATCGATGCATCAGATACACTGATCACAGACGTGCATGGGCAACCATAACTGGGCATGGCACCGAGGTGCAGCAGCAAGCTACTAGTCCAGGCTCCTGCTCACCCTCTCTCCCAAGGAGACTACACTGTCGACTGGCAAGCAGAAGGGGAGGCTATGTCATCCAGTGCTCCTGCCCGTGGAGACTAGTTCCCTGGAATATGGGGAGGATGAGCTCTCCCCCCCATAGGAACAGCATGGTCCTTGATCCCTCCACCGTCTGAATCCATCTATGCCGATCGATTGGTGAAACGAAATGGAACTCCAGCACTGGTAGAACTCAGGCTAGTCCCCAGAAAGAAAAGGAGAGGACAAAGAGACAAAACTGAAACAGTTTTTTTTTCTCTTTTTTTTTTTTTAAACAGACTTTGCCAGGCTGCACAGGGGAGCTCCCCATGCAGCTGGCAGTTGGAAAGAAGGAAAAAAAGAGAAGAAATACAACTACAGGAAAAAGAGAGAAAACAGCTGCAGCTCTAGAAAAAATCATTTACAAGAACTTTGAGAAGAGAGGAAAGATGAATACCATGAGTACCCGGCTTCCGCGACAGACTGAGGTACTCTGATTAGGAGGCAGGGTGATGACTACAGCTTCACATGCTCAGTAGGGCATGTTGGGAGTTCTAGAATCTTTGAGATCAAAGTTACGTGCTGGGCTCCATCCGATGATGTCACCCATGCGTGAGGAGTACCATGCTGCTTGTCCTAGGAGAAACATTTTTAACAGGGTTACTTCCCCTTTAAAAACTGGCACTGTTGGACCCAATGGCACGCTCAGTGAGGTGCTGCAGCAGCACAGCAGACAGAGCAGAAGACAGAGTAGAAGACAGAGCAGAAGACAGAGCAGCAGGACAGAGTAGAAGAGAGATTCCTGACTTCAGCTGTATGTGTGGCAGTTTTGGGTGAGTGGGAAATGTACTGGATCACAGTGGTTATTCGGGTCATAGTGGAGGTGACATGGATGACATATTAATTGTATTTTGGGTGCTTGAGCAGAAGCTGCATCAGATTGTGGCATCCTATGGTAGCAACAGATCAGACCATGTAGGCTCAGCTGTCTTCAAGATGTTGCATCTTGGCAGCCAGTCAGTGACTCCAAGGGTAGGATGTTGCAGTCTTTTTATGGGAAGGAGAAAGACAGAAACTGTTTTTTATTTTTCTACAGTTATTTATATATCCCCTCTCCAGGCAAAAACAATCGGAATGTTTTACAAGTGAACATCCATAATGTATCATTAACAAATAAAAACATAAAACAGCACACCATACAATTCAAAGGATATACACTGAATTATTTTATGTCAAATGTTGTCCTGAAGAGCCAGTCTTCAGATTTTTTTCTTTTTTAACATCTTAAAGACTGTCATTAATCTTAAAGACACTAGCATGGAGTTCCGGAGTCTTGGGTTGGCGATGGATACAGCTCTGTCTCTTTCCTCACCTAGAGATGGATAGAGGGGGTACTTGCAATAGCTTTTTGTCAGCAGATCTCAGGTTCATTTGAGATACATACATGTGAAGGGGTATACCTAGCCAAACAGGGTCAGGGTTTATCAGAGTTTTTTGAATCAAAGTCAAGATTTTAAATTGGATACAGTATTGAATAGGGAGCCAATGTAAAGAGGAGAAGATGGATGTAATGTGATCATATTTTCTTTTTCCGCTTAATACCCATGCTGCACCATTCTATAACATTTGTAGTTAATACCCATGCTGCACCATTCTATAACATTTAAGATGGCAAAAAGTCAAGCAGAAGAAAGGATTGCCAAAGAGGTAAAGAGAGGTGACAAAACATTTTTCAGATACATCAGTGAAAGGAGAAAAGTCCAAAGTGGTATAATGAAATTGAAAGATGAAAAGAATCAATGTGTGGAGAGAGACGAAGAAATGGCAGAAATATTAAACAAATACTTCAGTTCGGTGTTCACTAAAGAGGACCCTGGAGAAGGCCGTCGCTAGTTAACAAGAAACTGGAGGGAAATGGAGTAGATGTAACTTCATTTACAGTAGAGAATGTATGGGAAGAGCTGGGGAAACTGAAAGTGGACAAAGCCATGGGGCCTGATGAGGTTCATCCCAGGATACTGAGGGAGCTTAGAGATGTGCTGGCGGGTCCGCTGTGTGACCTTTTCAATAGATCCTTAGAAACGGGAGTGGTGCCGAGTGATTGGAGAAGAGCGGTAGTGGTCCCGCTTCACAAGAGTGGGAACAGAGAAGAGGCTGGTAACTATAGACCGGTCAGCCTCACCTCGGTGGTGGGAAAAGTAATGGAATCACTGTTGAAAGAAAGAATAGTGAACTATCTACAGTCGCAAGAATTGCTGGACCAGAGGCAGCATGGATTCACCAGGGGAAGATCCTGTCAGACAAATCTGATTGACTTTTTTAACTGGGTAACTAAGGAATTGGATCAAGGAAGAGCGCTCGATGTCATCTACTTAGATTTCAGCAAGGCTTTTGATACGGTCCTGCACAGGAGACTGGTGAATAAAATAAGAAGCTTAGGAGTGAGTGCCGAGGTGGTGACCTGGATTGCAAACTGGTTGATGGACAGAAAACAATGTGTGATGGTAAATGAAACTTACTCTGAAGAGAGAGCGGTGTTGAGTGGAGTGCCGCAGGGATCGGTGTTGGGACTGGTCCTGTTCAATATCTTTGTGAGCAACATTGCGAACGGGATAGAAGGTAAGATTTGTCTTTTTGCGGATGACACTAAGATCTGCCACAGAGTGGACACGCCGGAAGGAGTGGAGAGAATGAGATGGGAATTAAGGAAGCTGGAAGAATGGTCGAAGATATGGCAGCTGAGATTCAATGCCAAGAAGTGCAGAGTCATGCATATGGGGTGTGGAAATCCGAAAGAACTGTATTCGATGGGGGAGTAGGGCTGATATGTACGGAGCAGGAGAGAGACCTTGGCGTGATAGTCTCTCATGATCTGAAGTCGGCGAAACAATGTGACAAGGCGATAGCTAAAGCCAGAAGAATGCTGGGCTGCATAGAGAGAGGAATATCAAGTAAGAAAAGGGAAGTGATAATCCCCTTGTACAGGTCCTTGGTGAGGCCTCACCTGGAGTACTGTGTTCAGTTCTGGAGACTGTATCTCCGAAGGGACAGAGACAGGATGGAGGCAGTCCAGAGAAGGGCGACCAAAAAGGTGGAAGGTCTTCATAGAATGACTTATGAGGAGAGATTGAAGAACCTAATTATGTACACCCTGGAGGAAAGGAGGAGCAGGGGTGATATGATTCAAACTTTCAGATACTTGAAAGGTTTTAATGATCCAAAGAGAATGACAAACCTTTTCCGTTGCAAAAAAATCAGCAGAACCAGGGGTCACGATTTAAAACTCCAGGGAGGAAGACTCAGAACCAATGTCAGGAAGTATTTCTTCACGGAGAGGGTGGTGGATGCCTGGAATGCCCTTCCGGAGGAAGTGGTGAAGACCAAAACTGTGAAGGATTTCAAAGGGGCGTGGGATAAACACTGTGGATCCATAAAGTCTAGAGGATGTGAATGAAGAGAAGAGGCAAGGGGTGGCTTGCTTGCGGGAATGACGGCTACTACCTGGAGATCAATATCCTTATTCAATAAACATACACACAGTTAATGCGACTCCAATATTGCTCTATGCTTCAATGGCAAGAGGAAATGTGGAAAAAAGGATTTGCATCCACAAAAAAGCAGGGGAGTAGCTTGCTTGTTACGGCAGTTACTACCCCAAATCAAATAAGCCTGATACTTCACTTTCAATGCACATCCAGCATAGCTCTCTCCTTCAACGGCAGGGAAAATGAAGAAAAGATGATTTATATTCAGCATCAACCAACAAGGAATGAATTACATAGTCTGGGTAAACAGATAAGCATGGGTGTAGCTTGCCTGTTATGGTGGCTACTACCCCGAATCAATTAAGCATGATACTTGACTTGGAATAAGTATCCAGCGCAGCTCACTGCTTCAGCAACAGAGGGAATTAAGTAAAGAGGATTTTTATTCAGACAACCAACAATGGCTGAATTGCACAAGCAGGGTAAACAAACGGGAGTAGCTTGCTTATTACAGCGGTTACTACCCCAAACCAATTAGCTAGATACTTCACTTAGATGCAGCTCCAGCACTGCTGTCTGCATCGATGGTGGGGGTGGAAGGGAATTGGAACCAAAAAGTTTCCAATAAGGACCCTGACCTCAGCGATCAGAATAACAGATTATGAAAACAAATAGGTGTGAAAGCTTGCTGGGCAGACTGGATGGGCCATTTGGTCTTCTTCTGCCGTCACTTCTATGTTTCTATGTATATGTTTCTATGTTAGTGATCTGAGGGTACTGGCTGGAAGGCCCAGAAAAAGGGAATTAAAATAATCTATATTTGAGAAGATTAATGTTTGTAATACCGTTCTGAAGTCTTCAGACTTTAATCTTGGCTTTTAGGCACCTAAGCAATCAGAGCTAATTGTAATCTGTTTTGATTACTGCTTGGATGCGAGGTTGCATTGAAGTCTGCTGTCCAGGAGGACACCAAGATTACGAACAAGAGTTGAAATGGGTATTTCATGTGAGCCTAATTTAAAGGTGGGTAGTTGTTCTGATAGTGTTTTTTGGGTGATGTAAATTATTTCTGCTTTTGTCAGTATTCAGTGTTAGCCTATTATGAAAATGCCTGCATAATTGTATTTAAGTAGAGCTCTAAAATTTAAATGTACGCATTTTAGAGTTTTCAATGGGAATAAAAAACTGGACATCATCCGTAAATACCTGGTGATTAAGACCTAGGCCTGCTACTAATTTGCAAAGTGATATCAGGTAAATATTTAAAAGAATCATGGAGAAGGGGGATACTTGATGGGTCTCCATGTTGAGGTCCATTTTCGATCCAAATTTTCTGTGATCTATTATGTAAAAAAGAATTTATCCAGTTAAGGACCTGATCGGAAATGCTGATTTCTTGCATCCTTTTTGTAAGAATGGTATGGTCTATTGTACTGAATGCTGCGGAAATATCCAACAGCATCAGAAGATAGCTATTTCCACTATCTAGGCCTCACCAGATGATATCAGTGTTGCGCTCGCCATGGTAGTCAGCAGAGCAGCCAACTAACCCCAAGGTATCTTGAACACTGAACAAATCCAGTTAGGAATGTGGGCAAATTTTTGCTAGATTTTATTTGAAATTTATGGGATAGAATCTCTTTGTATATGGTTTAATGTCTTCCTTTTTCGGGCTATATTTTGTATCTAGGAATTGTAAAACATTTACTAGGAATGATTGAAACTCATCCAGTTTGAATTCAGATGACAATGTGAAAATATTGACTTCAATTTAATTATCAGAGTCTACTTTGATCTGGTTCAAATTGGATTCTGATTTTTTTTCCTGCAAAGTCTTCTACTGAGTTGGATATATTAGATTAGTCAAAGATTTGATGTATGTAATCTATTCAAATACTTCAAGTATAAGAGAATCTGTGCATATGCACATCTAAACCATCCAAGAAGATCTTAGCTGGGCTGTAAGTTGCTCTGGTTCAAGATGATTGGTGTCCTCCCCCAAGCATGATTCTAGCTATTCAAATAATTCTTCTCTGTTCCCTCCTCCACTTTAGCAATCATATTAGATAGGGTTTTGAATTTAATATGAATTACTTTTACTGAAGCATATTATACAGCTCTGCATTTTCAATTGACCCAAGGCCAAGGGGTAATGTTAATGTTTCAGGCTGGGAAATGAGTAATCAGGGACTAACTCAGAATGTCCCTGATGGTTTGGGATTAACTTTGTATCTCTGCGTGTGACTGCTAGTAAATTGTGGCAGGAGCACCATGATGCCCGAGGCAAGGCTTCCTTTTAGACAAATCACACTAACTATTCCAGCAGCTGAATGACTAATAAACATGTATTTTACCTTCCTATTCTTATAGAAGAAAAGAGACCAATCAAAAGTGAAATGGGTGAAGTTATTTTGTAGGGTGGATTCTGCCCCTGAGGATAGGTTTATAAATAAATCAACAGGAGCTGATGAGAGACTTGAAAACTACATTTTTCATATGAATAGCACTTTGTGTAGGTATTTACTAGAGATGTGAATCGGGCTTCGGACGATTGAAAATATTGTCGATATGTTCAAAATCGTCAGAAATCGGGGGCTCCCCCGAAATGATAGGAAAACCCCACGATATTGATCGTGGGGGTTCTCTTATTGTTTTGGGGGAGGGCGGGAAAAACGGCACACAAAAATAACCCCTAAACCCACCCCGACCCTTTAAAACTAATCCCTTTGCTTCCCCCACCCTCCCGACCCCCCCCCAAACCATTTTACAGGTACCTGGTGGTCCAGTGGGGGTCCCGGGAGTGATCTCCTGCTCCTAGGCCATCGGCTGCCACTAATCAAAATGGTGCCGATGGCCCTTTGCCCTTACCATGTGACAGGGTATCCGTGCCATTTGCCGGCCCATGTCACATGGTAGGAGCACTGGATGGCCCACGCCATCCAGTGCTTTGTGTGGTCCATGGAGAGACGCTGCTACTCGGTGCTGTGCCCCTCTCTAGGCGCGTGCATCACTGTAACTTAAGTAAGGTCCGCGGCGGGAACCGAACCACGGCCCCAGATGATGACGTCAGTGGAGCACTGGTATATAAGCCTAGGCTCCGCTCCCTAGCTTTGCCTTTGCAACAGGTCTCCTCGCTGGTCGAGTACTCATTGCCTCCTGAGAGATTCGCCTCGTTCCTGTTCCTGGTTCCCGTGTTCCTATTCTTCAACCTATCTTCGGATTGCCTTCTTGGATCTCGACCTATGCTTTCCCTGACCACGCCGTTGACTCTCTCCAAGCCTGGATCTCTGCTTTGCCTGACCACGTCGTTGACTCTCTCCAGACCCAGACCTCTGCATCGCCTGACTACTCCGTTGCCTCTCTCCAGACCCAGACCTCTGCATCGCCTGACTACTCCATTGCCTCTCTCCAGAGCCAGACCTCTGCATTGTCTGACCACGTTTGCTTATCTCCGAGCTCTGACCTCAGCCTTGCTTGTACTACTTCCAGATTGCTGCCAGCCCTGACTCAAGCTTGCTCTACAATGCCTCTTCAGCCTACGTCCTGGACTTGGCCTATTCAGGCTTTGGCCTGCTCTTGCTCGGGCGCCCCCTGTCAGACTTTGTTCCTTTGCCGCCCGGGTCTCCGGGACTCCACCTCGTCCAGTACAAGGCTGTACTATACTCCTGCAGCTGTCTCTGGGCTGACTTTGATCTCTCCATCGATGACGACCGACGGAGGCCCACCTAAGTCCAGCTGGCCCCAGCACCCAAAGGCTCAACCCGCGGGGAATGAGGGCTGGTATTGGTGAAGCACCAACCGGCCTCCATCCATCAGCCTTCTTCGCCTGCCAATGGTGGGAACCCTTAGGACCCATCCTAGGGGTTGCGTCAACCCCACCTCGGCCCAAGGGTCCACCTCCAGCGCAACAGTAGGAGGGTCAACTAGTAACTCGAGGTGAGGTTTGGGGGGTGTACTAGGGTTTAGGGGCCAGCTTTACATGCACAGTCAGAGGTGTGAACATCACAGTGCACATCAATGAAAATTTGATGTGATTTGGAATGAGGAAAGTTACACAAAGATGAGATTTGTTCAAAATCACATCTAACATTCACTGATGTATACTATGCTGTTCATACATCTGATTGTGCATGTAAAACTGGCCCCCAAACCCATGACCACCACCCAAACTTCACCTCGAGTTACTAGTTGACTTTCCTACAGTGGTATAAATAGATGACTAATATGTGTGCCCTCCAGAGGTTCTCTCTCTCTCCCCTCCTTAATGCCAGGAAAAAAAGTAGATATTTCCAACAATAATGTGCATTACACTATCACATGCAATTTACCCTGCCCAAACTCCTCCCCTTTGACTAAATTTGCATACACATCATGAGATGCAAAAAATAATGCAGGCATTAGGGCCCTAACATATTTTGATAAATGATCCTATAAAAGGCACACACAGATCTCCTTAGGGTCCAATTCCTCTAATGTGAGAAATGTATTTTTATGCATGAAACCCCACCATGTTTCAGAGGGAGAATAAAGTTGGTTAAAAGTAACAGAAACATACAAAATGTTCTGTGTGAAATATGAACTGTCAGTCTGAGGGTTTGAGCATGCAGATGCACAATGAGAATAGGTGATGAAACACCTAGAAGTGCGAAGCAAAGCGCCCAGATTAGGAATTTGCATGAGATTCTGGCTACACTGCAATGGAGAACACAGAGCACTAAGCTTAAGAACTCTGATAGAAAGAAGAAGATGTTTCTGGGAAGGGTCAGACAAGCAATTCTGGACATTTCCATGCTTTGGTTGAATGGACAGATTTTCAGCCTGACCATTAATGGGTTTTTGAGAACCCTGGGAAGCTGGGATTTCAAACATAGAAAAGACGTAGGTAAAAGAGGAGAGCTTGTGATTGCTCTGTCTATAATTTCTTGCTGCATTCTCAACATTTTGGCTGAGAGAGAAGGATCCCCTCTTCGCGGCCTGCAAGCCACCGCTAACTGTCTCCTCATGTGGCAGAAGACCACCACCGCTGCTGTCCATCTTCCCGGCCTAGCCGCTGCCAGGACTCGTCTCTATGCAGCAGGAATGCCGCTGCTCTTTCCACCTGGGTGGCCTGAGTGCCGCTGTTAGGGTTCCTCTTCGTGGCAGGAAGCCGCCTTCAGGTCCACCTTCCTTCACGGACTAAGTGCCGCCACCGGGTCCTGCTCCTTCATCTTCGTGGCGGAGACGCCGCTGTCCTCAGTGATACTTCACTTTCTAGGAACTTCCTAGGCACCAGCGCGCACCTCTTCAGTTTATTTAAAGGGCCAGCGGCAGGAAAAGCCCGCGGCCCCACTGGAAGCCAGCCTTGGCTTGTTTCCTGCTTCAGCCCTATAAAAGGGCTGAGTTCCTGTTCCTCGAGGCCTTCAGATAGGATCCCATGGTCGTCCATGTTCTTCTTCTCCGGTCAAGGTCCTCCATGGTCTTCATTTGTCTAAGATGGCTCTTCATTCCATATCTTCGATGTTCCTGGTCTCGTTCCTCGTCGGAGCTCCTTAGTCACCTTGTCCAAGTTCCAGATGTTCCTTGATCCTGATGTTTAGAAGTTCTACTGTCTCAGAGGTTCCGTTGTTCCATTTCCTGAAGTCCTGATGTTCCGAGTCTTCCAAATTCCAGCTCTTCAAGTTCTCCAGATGGCCACCCCGAGAGTAAATCCGTATTGATCCAGTTTCTGTTTCCGGTCATTGGAGCCTCATTTGGTTGGATCCCCTTCCGGAGTTTGTCCCGCTCCTGCGTGGTCCATGACCAGTCTTCCCAGGTTGTGTAGGGCACGCAAGCAGACAAGGAGGTTCATGACCAGTCCATGGGGGCTGTGTAGGGCACCCTGAGGGACAGTGCCCACCTGTACTTTCCAAGTTCCAAGTCCTCGTTTCAAGTGTTGTGAACGTGGACCCTTGGGCCAGCTAGAGTGTGTGGTGGACCCACTGAAGGAAGGCCTGCAGTGGTATTCATAGCCGGGAGGCAGATCAGAACCAGGAGACCAGACTGGACCTTCACCTATACCAGCCCTCCTTCCCCACAGGTTGAGCCCTTGGGTGCCGGGCCTGGCGAAGAGGAGTACAGAAAGCAGTCCAAGTTAAGGCAGGATGAAGACGTGGGGAGTCAGAGATGGTCCAGAGGTTTGAAGCAGGCAGCAGAGGTGCAAGACGAAGAGACGGGCCAGAGGTCAGGGTCGGCTGAAGACAGAAGAAACCAAAGAGCAAGCCAAGGGTCAGGATGGGCAGCAGACAGACGAAACCAGGTATCAAGCTGAAGTCAAACCGAAGAAGCAAGCAAGTGGAAACTGGAACTCAGGAGCAGGAGAGGAGCTGGAGCAGGCAGGGAGGCAGGAGCAGAGTCAGGAACATGCAGGATACTGGAACGGAGTCAGGAACAAGCAGGATACTAGAACAGAGTCAGGAGCAAGCAACTAGATTCTCCCAGGAGGCAACCTGTTGCCAAGGCAGGGAATGGGGTCTGAGGCAGCCTATTTATAGACCTCCAGCGATGATGTGGGATTTGGGGCCGGGCCAAGGTTTCCCGCCGCGACCCCTTTAAAACCCAGGCAGTCGGGCGCGCGCGCGCCTAAGTAGGCGGAGCCGCCCGAAGATGCCAATGGCATCTCCCTCGTGGGGAGAACACCACTAGAAGGCCCAAACGCAGCCTGAGCAGGGCCAGGGAAGCCCGCGGAGCAGGAAGCGAACTTGGCGGTAAGGGGGGACCCGACCATGGACGGCCGCGGACAGGATTCCCAACACCAAGTCCTTGTCTGAGTCTTCCAAGTCCTCAGCCTCCGTCTGGCCTCACGCACTTTTCGTTCCCAAACAGCGGGTCAGGAAAGGCTTCCAAGAGGCTGGAGGGCTAATCCTGAGATCAGCATTGCATTGCTGGGTCTCATTGGTGAGTGTAGGTCCAGTGGAGGGCTGATCCTGCCATGTTCCTGTTTCAAAGTTCCTTGCCTTAGTTCTAGTCCTGGCTTGTTCCTGTTCTGCCCATGCTTGCATGCTCTCACTGCCCCGGTGTGCCTTGGGGTCCTCCTTGAGTCATGCCATGGCTCAGGGGCTCAAGCTCTCCCAAGAGCTAGCGACCGCGCCTCTGCGCTCTCAACACTAGTCGTAGGCCACATCAGCAACAGGATCCGAAGGCCATGAGCTCAGTGAGCTGTGGCTGCATCAGGCTCAAGTATCTATATATTTTCTGAATCTTGTTCCTTGCCTAGAAAATTTTTGCTCCGAGTTTTCTAGACTCTTTTGCCTAGTTAAAAAAATTTTTTTTTGCTGTTTGCTTCGTTTTTGGTATGTCTGGATTTTGACGACCCGCAGGAGGTGCCTGCATCCAGATTTTTTCAAGCCAGTCCAGTCCTGGAGCTCCTCTTGACCAGCAGGAGGTACCTGCACTAGTTCCTGAGACCATGTCGTTCGGTTCCACAGAGATGTGGGGTTCCATCCTGGGTTCCACATGACCTGCAGGAGGTGCATGCGCCCAGGTTTCCACATCCTCATTACTAAGCTCTGTTTCTTTGCCGGGCATCACCAAGCTTCAGGGAGTGTATGCCTACTTAAAACAGATTACAGCAACTCCAGGTCCTTGGGTTTGGCTGACCGGCAGGTGGCGTTCCGGCAGTTCCAATTCAGCCCATGCTTTTCTCAGCTTGGTGCTTGTCGAGGGATTAACTACAGCTACCGTCCGACGCTGCTCTGTACAAGTGGGAAGTCCAGCTTCAAATTCCATCCCAAAATTCCTGAGATATCACCTTGTTGGGTCTCTTCACCTTAATTTCACCATGGCATGTTGTCTCGAATCTGCAGCTTTTAAACTATCATCCTTCTGTTATCCTTTGCACAGCTTCTGAGTTGCTAAAGTCCGAATTGGGAAATCCTCACTTATTGTTCATGCTTCCATCTGATGCTGTCTCCGCTGCCAGACAAGGTCCGCGATTGCCACATTCGGGCTTATCTGTAAAACCTGCATTGTTCTTCTGCTCTGTTTCCATGCAGGACCCCTTACTCCATCTAAGGACTGCTCTTCAAGGATGGCCAAAACTGGCCAGCTATTCAAATTGTTTTCCACCAGCAAAGCTGCCACTGCAAGGATCGCTGCCATCGACTGCACTTACCAACCATCCCGAGGGTCGAAGAGCATTTCTTTAAACATGGCTGGAATCCTTCTCTGTCTCCAAGCCTTGCCTTTTGGAGCCTTATCCCTTATCTTAAAGCAGCTCATCTGATCCAAGAGATTACTTCTCTTACTGATCTGGAGATCCTCTTCAAGAAATGGCTCCTTGTATAAAGCTGGGCACTTAATTCTGTTGACCATCTAATGCCTTATGAAGCAACCCCTCACAGTATGGGAGCCCACGTTAATATGTGGATTCTACCTGAGATGGAACCTTCTTCTCAACCTGAAGACTGGAGGGTGGCTAATGAAACCCCAATATTTAAAAAGGGCTCCAGGGGCGATCTGGGAAACTACAGACCGGTTAGTCTGACTTCAGTGCCAGGAAAAATAATGGAAAGTGTTCTAAATATCAAAATCACAGAACATATAGAAAGACATAGTTTAATGGAACAAAGTCAGCATGGCTTTACCCAGGGCAAGTCTTGCCTCACAAATCTGCTTCACTTTTTTGAAGGCGTTAATAAACATGTGGATAAAGGTGAACCAGTAGATGTAGTGTACTTGGATTTTCAGAAGGTGTTTGACAAAGTTCCTCATGAGAGGCTTCTAGGAAAAGTAAAAAGTCATGGGATAGGTGGCGATGTCCTTTCATGGATTACAAACTGGCTAAAACACAGGAAACAGAGAGTAGGATTAAATGGACAATTTTCTCAGTGGAAGGGAGTGGGCAGTGGAGTGCCTCAGGGATCTGTATTGGGACCCTTACCTTTCAATATATTTATAAATAATCTGGAAAGAAATACGACGTGAGGTAATCAAATTTGCATATGATACAAAATTGTTCAGAGTAGTTAAATCACAAGCAGATTGTGATAAATTGCAGGAAGACCTTGTGAGACTGGAAAATTGGGCATCAAAATGGCAGATGAAATTTAATGTGGATAAGTGCAAGGTGATGCATATAGTGAAAAATAACCTATGCTATAGTTACACAATACTAGGTTCCATATTAGGTGCTACCACCTAAGAAAGAAATCTAGGCATCATAAGGGATAACACATTGAAATAGTCAGTTCAGTGTGCTGCGGCAGTCAAAAAAGCAAACAGAATGTTGGGAATTATTAGAAAGGGAATGATGAATAAAACGGAAAATGTCATAATGCCTCTCTATCGCTCCATGGTGAGACCGCACCATGAATACTAAAGAGGTTAGGACTGTTCAGCTTGGAGAAGAGATGGCTGAGGGGGGATATGATAGAGGTGTTTAAAATCATGAGAGGTCTAGAACAGGTAGATGTGAATCGGTTATTTACTCTTTCGGATAATAGAAAGCCTAGGGGGCACTCCATGAAGTTAGCATGTGGCACATTTAAAATTAATCGGAGAAAGTTCTTTTTCACTGAACGCACAATTAAACTCTGGAATGTGTTGCCAGAGCATGTGGTTAGTGCAGTTAGTATAGCTGTGTTTAAAAAAGGATTGGATATGTTCTTGGAGGAGAAGTCCATTACCTGCTATTAATTAAGTTGACTTAGAAAATAGCCACTGCTATTTCTAGCAACAGTAACATGGAATAGACTTAGTTTTTGGGTACTTGCCAGGTTCTTATTGCCTGGATTGGCCACTGTTGGAAACTGGATGTTGGGCTTGATGGACCCTTGGTCTAACCCAGTATGGCATGTTCTTATGAACTTTTCTCATCCATTCCATCTTTGTAAGAGTTTGGATTCAGAAATCCTGTGCATCTCTTCATTTCATTTGTCAACTGTAACTCCATGTACCATCTGTCTTCAAGGAGTATAAATTGCCCCAAGTCCAGCTTTCCATTTTTTGAACAATGTTTGTTGGACCATCTAGCTCCACCTGGTGTTCCTCGTAACAATGTTCATCTAACAAGTGGTATCTACAAGTTTGCATTCTCCTGATACACCATCTTGCAACCAAGATTCCAACAGTGATGCCCTAAACCTACTTTCTGGCTATTACTTTCAAGAAGAAGATGCTGTGTAGGTGTTCCTCACTCTCGTCATGATTTAATAAAATCCTGAACTGGACCATTCCAAGATGCTATTTCTACTTCTGTGCCTCAAATTCAACCTGGGTCATGTTTTCTTTTGTGTTTCATTGTGTGTCTACTTTGTCTTCAGTATGTTGCTTCGCTTCCTTGCTTCAGCTCTTTCCAAGTCTTGAACATCTTGTGTTTTGGACCCCCAAGTTCCCCAACTTGGGGTCCAAAGTGGCCCTCCACTTACTGCCTGACTACCACTACTGGCCCGATGCCGCAGGACTCCCTTGTGGTGGCCTATGCTGTCCTGGCTCGCTGCTGCCACCTCGTGCGGTCCGACGACGCCCTGTGCGGCAGGAAGAGCCGCTGTTGTTCTTCATCGTGGCAGGAGTCGTCACCGGGATCCCCTGTTCGTGGCTTGCATGCCGCTGCTCACTTTCTCCTCATGTGGCAGGAGACCGCCACCGCAGCTGTCCATCTTCACAGCCTAGCCGCTGCCGGGACTCATCTCTATGCGGCAGGAGTGCCGCTGCCACCGCTCCTTCCATCATACTCAGCACGAGTGCTGCCGTCGTCGTTCCTCTTTGCGGTAGGAAGCCGCCTTCCTTCGCGGCTTAAGTGCCACCATCGGAGCTTGCTCCTTCATCTTTGCAGCAGGGAAGCCGCTGTCCTCGGTGCTGCTTCACTTTCTAGCCACTTCCTAGGCACCAGTGCATGCCTCTTCAGTTTATTTAAAGGGCCAGCGGTGGGAAAAGCCCACGGCTCCAACGGAAGCTAGCCTCAGATTGTTTCCTGCTTCAGCCCTATAAAAGGGCTCAGTTCCTGTTTCTAGAGGCCTTCAGATCAGATCCCATGGTCGTCCATGTTCTTCTTCACCGCTCAAAGTCCTCAGTGTTCTTCGTTTGTCTAAGATGGCTCTTCATTCCATGTCTTTGATATTCCTGATCTCATTCCTCATCGGAGCTCCTTAGTTACCTTGTTCTAGTTTCAGATGTCCTGATGTTCCAGATGTTCATTGATCCTGATGTTTAGAATTTATGCTGTCCCAGAGGTTCTGTTGATCTGTTTCTTGAGGTCCTGATGTTCCGAGTCTTCCAAATTCCGAGTCTTCCAAGTTCTGACTTATGAGTCTTCCAGTTATTCGAGTTCTCCAGATGGCCACCCCGAGGGTAAATTAGTATTGATCCGTTTCCTGTTTCCGGTCATTGGAGCCTCATTTGGTTGGATCCCCTTCCAGCGCTTGTCCCGCTCCCCCATGGTCTGCAACCAGCCTTCCCAGGTTGTGTAGGGCACGCAAGCAAACAGGGTGGTCCGTGACCAACCCATGGGGGGTTGTGTAGGGCGCCCTGAGGGATAGTGCCTACCTGTACCTTCCAAGTCCTTGTTTGAGTCTTCCAAGTTCCAAGTCCTTATCTGAGTCTTCCAAGTCCTCAGCCTCCGTCTGGCCTCATGCACTCGTCGTTCCCAAGTGGCGGGTCCGGAAGGCTTCCGAATGGACGGAGGGTTACTCCTGAGACCAGCATTGCGTTGTTAGGTCTCATTGGTGCGTGTAGGTCCAGCGGAGGGCTGATCCTGCCTTGTTCCTGTTCCATTCATACTTGCATTCTCTCACCACCCACGGTGTGCCTTGCGGCTCCTCCCTGAGTCGTGCCATGGTTCAGGAGCTCATGCTTTCCCATGAGCTAGCATCCGCGCCTCCATGCTCTCCATCCGTAACATTTATCCAGCAATAATTTAACCGTATAAAAGAGGGGCATTTCAGGAATGTTCTGTGGAGTGGCTGAGATATCCCGCTAACATAGCCGAATATTGGGCATATCCATTTAGGTTAGCTGGACAACTTTAGAGCTGCTTCTGAGCTCTGCTTCAAGCAGACACAGTGCTGGATCATCGGGAGTAGGTTACTCGAGACCTCGCTCCCGACAAGGGTGTTATTTTTAATATCGCTGGGTGGGATGAGGAGGTCTGAAGAGATGGGAATGTTCGGACCAACCTATTGAAACCGCTGCAGGGAGTAGAAGAATGAAGCTGGAGCATTACCAGTTTTGAAAAAAAAGAATGGGTTGTGATAAGGGGTGGGTAGCAATCTGCCAACTATAGCAGTTTCAAGTATTTCAGGAGGGGGTGCTTGACCTGACAGGCCATATGCTAATTTGAGGCAGGGGGGAAGAATTGGGCTACAGGCCCTTTAACTATTTTTTAATTTGGCTGTCAGCACAATGTAACCAGATATCTATAAAAGATATCCATTTAAGTAGCAAGTTGTTCAGCTACACAAGGCTGGATACCTTTAGAATCTAACCGGCTATATTCAAACATAGCTGGTTAGTTTTGAAAGTTATTCAGCTATATGTAGCCAGACAACTTTAAGCAAGCATATTCAGCAGGAAGTTTATCCCACTGAATATACAGGACACGTTTTCCAGGTAAATTTACCTGGATAACTTGTCCACTAAATGGCCTACTGAATATTGGCCTCATTATCACTGCCACTGCTCTGGTAACTCTACCACCTGCCTCCCTACTCCCCCATTTGAAACCGTTGAAAGGGCCAGTTTCAAGAGGATTCCTGCTTAGTACAACTCCAAGGGATCCACCCTCTCAGTGGTTTGATCCATGCCATGCCTTGGGGGGGATAGTGGAGCAGTGGCATCACATCCCTCACCTCAAGCAGCAGATTGCCTTGAGCTACTCCTGTCCACCCTGATCACTTTCCATAAAAATTTCACTCTCCTCACCATTTTCTATTCCCCTGCAGAGCAGCTTTCTCTGCTCTACATCTCACTGCATCTCCATCCCCAGTGTTTTGCTGTCTATCCCAATCTTACTTTACTCCCTTGCTCTACAGTTGACTCTATTGCTTTCTCAACCAGTTCATCCTCTCTATAAATTCAATTCAACCTCTCCTCCAGCCCCACTTTCCTACCAGCCCAAGATAATCACTTCATTTACTTCTTCCATTCACGGTCTTGCTGCTCCAGCAGGGTAAGTAGAAAGATACAGCAGGAATAAACTGTCCTCTCACCAGGCTGCTGAATATTGACCTCTATGTTTATTAGAATACTAGCGGTACCCGGCCACGCGTTGCAGTGGCAGAGTCAGGTTCTTTACCCTCCCTCCCCCTTCCCCTTACTCATTTACCTCAGTCACTCATCCTCCTCCCCCTTGGTCACTCACCCCCCCTGACCTCCTCTGTCCCCACTCCAACTCTCTCCCCTCACACTCACCTCTCCCCTCATTCTTCCTCCCCTGACACTCACCTCCACCCTCATTCTCCCTCCCCTCACTGTCACCTCCCCCCGCCTACTGCCTACCCTTCAGATCAGAAAACCTTTGTCTTTCTATTTCTGTGGGAACCCCCCCCCCAAAACAAAACCCCCCAATCCCAACCCTTTAAATCAAATAATAACCCCCCCACCCTCCTGCCCCCTCCCAAGACCTGGGAAATTAAAATTGTTGGTGCTGCATGTGGTCTGTCCCTGGGTGTCTGTGCACGTTATGTAGCCAAATTTGTTTTTGTGGTCTGGGGAGGGCTATTTTGGTGCGTTCCCGAGATCGTGCAAGTTTAGTGTATGTATTTGTGTGTGAACCTCCCCCTTCCCCCAAAAAACAACCCTATGAGAAAAGTTCTCTTAAACTAACCACCCCACACTCTCCTGCCCCCCTCCCCCAGCCCCATGAAAAACAGTAGCCCACCCCCCTGCCCACCCCCAGAGTTGCTGAATGAATGAAACCTGCCCCCACTCGTGACCCCTCCCCAAGATGTTCGCAATAAATTCATTACCACCCCCCACCCTCCAGACCCCCCGAGACCTGATAAAAATGACTGTTGGTGGAGCGGGCGTTCATTAGCGGTCCGGGAGCGATGTATTGGCGTTGGTCCATCGATTGAGAGCACTGAAACGGGTTCCGACGGCCCTTTGCCCTTACTATGTCAGTGGGGTGGAGCAATGGCAGCAGTAGGTCCTCTGACATAGTAAGGGCAAAGGTCCGCCGGCTGCCAGTCCTGAAAATGGCGCCGAGGGGCCCTCGCCCTTACTATGTCTTATGGACTACTGCCGCCATTGGTATCCCCGAGTGGCATAGTAAGGGAAAGGGCTGTCAGCGCCATGTTGATTGCTAGCAGCTGATGGCCGTAGTGCAGGAGATGTGTTCCAAACTGGTCCTGGCCCCCGCTGGAGCCTCCTGGACTTCTGTCAGGTTTTGTGTGTGTTGTGAGGGCCTGGGAAGTAAATAAATTTGGCATGTGTGTGGGGGGTGTGAGGAGGGTGGTTTTGTGTGTGTTGGGAGGCTGTGGGAAGTAAATCAATTTGGCATGTTTGTGGGGGGGTGTGAGGAGGGTGATGGGTGTATTTTATCTGTAAAGGAAATAGTTATCTTCCGGCGAAAAAAGTGCGCGAATGTGTTAAAATGGAAGTGAAACGTGGACCTGGACTGGCGAAATGATTAGTGTAGCGTGTGTTAGTGTAAGCTGTAACAGATGGTGCTTACGTCCAGCAGATGTTGCTGTTTTCTGGAAAAAATTTTTAAACCTATTTTACCTGTCACAGGTGTGACATATCTGTAATCTAAGTACAGAAGAACCTTCCTGTATGCGAAATGAAGGTTGTGTCCAAATTTGAAAGCAATCGGTTCAGTGGTTTCTGAGATTAGCAATTTTGTCCAAACTATTTAACATTTTTATTTATATAGATATGAGGTCGATATTAAAAAGCCATTTAAATGGATAACTGAAAAGCTATTCATCTAAATGAGTAACCGGCAATATTAAGTGCCATATGCAGCTAGAATTTAGCCATAAAAGTCGGGGGTGTTCTGGAGCGGGTGGGAGGCATTTTAGGGAGGAGCGGAGTTAGTCACATAATTTATGCAGCTAACTCTAGTTGAGCAGTAGGGCTGTCCTAAAGTTAGCCAGATATATGTATCCGGCTAACTTTAAGATAGCTAGGTATATTCTGTGTGCTACCGCACCACTCAATATCCCTGTAAGTTAGCCGGATAGCTATATCCAGCTAACGTAACTAGCCACAGCAGCTATTTCTGAATAAAGAATTGTACAAAACAGATATTTCTTCAATACCCCGATATAGAAAAGAATGGGAGAAAATATTTTCTATGATATTAAAACATGGCCATTATATACTATTTGAATAATTGGGTCACTTACGTAAAACTCAAAGTTTAATCTTTATTCATCTTCGCTTATCTTTGACAAATCAAGGTGGCAAAATGGGAACTTGATAATCTCTGAATTCTTGCTCATTCTATGATATCTTTCCAGCTGCTTAGATGTGCTTTCTTGAATGCCTTTCTACATTAGAATGAAGATGTATAATTAAGTTAACTCACTTGACCACAAAAAGTTGTAAATTATATCTTTTTATTTTAGCAACTTAATAAAATTTGTGTCTAGCTTTTGAGAGCTTCACTTGCTCCACTGGGTAATGCAAAGAGAGCTCAACAAAAACACAAAAGCTTTAGGCCTCAATGTATTTTATCACTAAGGTGGATATTTGTATAGCAAGAAAGATATGCAATGTGAAGCAAGACATTGCAGCTCAGCTCAAATGGATTTAACAAGATCAGTCAAGCTTGTTCCATTACAAAAACACTCTCCTAACTACACACTTCAAATCTTCTCTAAGCAAACGTTCCATTTCTGCAGCAGGTCCAACACAATGGAACTCTCTACCGACAGCACTCAGGACAGAACAATGCCCAATCAACTTCATAAAGAGACTAAAAACCTGGCTTTTCGAGCAAGCGTTCCAATTATGATAGCAATATACCTCAACACCACCACACTAGCCAACAGGCTAAATAAAGACTCTTAAACCAAGCTTATAATATCACATTTTATAATAATAAAGTTCCATTTTTATTTCCCTTTTCTATTATGTTCCATTTTCTTTCCCCACGTATACTGTACCAAGTTTTATGCCCTGTTCTATGTAATTAGCATTCTCTCATGCTTGTTTTCAGTTACAATGTAAACCGAGACGATATGCAAATTTGTATGAATCCTGGTATATAAAAATGTTAAATAAATAAATAGTTGTATCTATTTCCTGTTGCACCATGACTGTGGGAAATGTTAAAAGGATTTTATATTCCTGTTTTACCAGTCCTGACATTGTCACCAGTATGCGCAAAGACACTTTCTAGCAGGACTCTATTTCTGGGATGGCCAATGTTCTCTCCACCTAGCTTGATGTTACCCAGGTAGAGAGTCCATGAAGCTAGGATGAGAGAACACTGCACAAATCTCATCTTTGGGTGAGTTTCCTCACTTCGAAGGCCATCAAATCTTCACAAGAGAGTACTGTTCTGTTCGTACATCTCACGTTGAATGTCAAAGTGGCCCCTAACCCCCCTACACTAATACCTAAACCTCACCTCGCACACACACACACACCCCCTGGGAGCTTCAGATCAACTAAAACAGGCCTTGCAGGAGACATCACAAAATGCAATAAAACCTACGTGTAGTTAAAATCAGCATTAAGTCTGTGCAATAGCACTTCACAGACAGGCAAACCCAGACTACTCCTGTTTTTCAAATTTGCATAGCACCATATATTTTGGTGCTATCACATGCAAAAATGCCTTAGTGCATTTTGATAAATGACCCAAGTTTTGTACCTGAGGCAATGGAGGGTAAAGTGACTTGAAACCTGGTCTCCTGGATTTGTATCCCACTGTTCTAACCACTAGGCTATTCCTCCTCCCCTGACAAAGGTAAACCAGTAGATGTGTTTATTTGGATTTTCAGAAGGCATTTGACAAAGTTCCACTTGAGAAGCTTCTAAGAAAATTAAAAAGTCATAGGAGGCAATGTAATTTTGTGGATTGCAAGTTGGTTAAATGACAGGAAAAGGGGAGGATTAAATGGTCAGTTTTCACAGAGGAAAAAGGTAAACAGTGGAGAGCCTCAGGAATTTGTACTTGGACCGGTGCTTTTTAATATATTTATAAATGATATAGAAAGGGGGTATAACGAGTGAGATGATCAAATTTGCGGATGACACAAAATTATGCAGAGTAATTAAATCTCAAGAGGATTGTGATGAATTGCAAGCGATTCTTGCGAGACTGGAAGATGGCTTCCAAATGGCAGATAAACTTTAACGTGGACAAGTGCAAAGTAATGCATATAGGGAAAAATAACTTTTGCTGTAGTTGCACAATGTTAGGCTCTATCTTAGGAGTTACCACCCAGGAAAGAGATCTAGGTGTCATAGTGGATAATTCATTGAAATCATCAGCCCAGTGTGCTGTGGTGACCAAAAAAGCAAACAATGTTAGTAATTATTAAGAAGGGAATGGAAAATAAAATGGAGGATATCATAATGCTTCTGTATTGCTCCATGGTCAGACCGCACCTTGAATACTGTGTGCAGTTCTGGTCACCACATCTCAAAAAGGATATAGCTGCACTGGAGAAAATGCAGAGAAGGGCGACCAAAATGATAAGGGTCAAGGAACGGCTGCCCTATGAGGAAAGGCTAAAGAAGTTAGGCTGTTGAGAAGAGATGACTGAGGGGGGGATATGATAGAAGTCTACAAAATCATGAAAGGACTTGAATAAGTTAATGTAAATTGGTTTATTTATTTATTTAAAATCTTTTTTATACCGTCTAAGTTATATACCATCACAACGGTTTACATATAGGCACGTATAGTCATGTAACAAACTGCATTGGGTAATACTTCTAGCAGAGTGCCAGTAAAGGTCCGGTTACATAGTTTCAATAATAAAGTATCTAGATGAATGTTATGAATCTTGTCCAATTATACATGGAAAGATTTACTTTATATGTATACTCTTTGTACTGTATATTTTATTTACAATTAATGGTGAAATAGTAAACATAACAAAATTACGTGTTGTGCGTTGATGTTTTACTGCCTGCTTTAATTTTCCATTTCTCTGTTCTCTTTGTAAAACACTTGTTTGAAAAGCCAGGTTATTTACTCTCAGATAATAGAAGGACCAGGGGGTACTCCATGAAGTTTGCAAGTAGCTCATTTAAAACAAATTGAAAAAAAATATTTTTCACTCAGCGCATAGTTAAGCTCTGGAATTCATTGCCAGAGGAGGTGATTACAGCAGTTAGTGTAAATGAGTTTAAAAAAGGTTTGGATAAGTTCCTAGAGCAGAGCTTTCCAAACTGTGTGTCGGGACACGTTAGTGTGTCGCATGCAGTGTGCAGGTGTGTCGCGCAAGCCTGGTCAACTCTGATGCGAGTTTGGGCTTTTTTTTTTTCTAGAGATTCACTTTTTTTTTTCAGTTTATGGGTTGCTTATTATTGGGTGATTTTTGCTGTCAATCGCGTTTTTTTTGGGGGGGCTTGGTGGGTGGAACGAGCCCAGCCATCCTTGCATTGGCTGCTGCTGCCGATGAGGCCTGGCCATGAGGAGTACTGACTGCAAGCAGCAGTGTCTGGTGATCATGGAAGGGAGTGAAACACTTAACTGGCAACAATCAAAAAGACGAGGTACATGAGTGTGGGGGCCAGACATGTGCTGGGGAGAGAGAGATGAGTGAGTGGGGGGCAAACGTGCTGGGGGGACAGACATGTGCTTGAGGGGGAGAGATATGAGTGTGTGGGGGTCAGACATGTGCTTGAGGGGGAGAGAGATGAGTGTGTGGGGGACAGACAATTTGTTTTATTATTGTTTCTCATAAATTATAACAATAACATGAATCTTGGCATATATATTTTTAATATAAATTTAAGGTTTTCATGAGATAGGTTGTGTCGTGAAACATTTTATTTATGTATATATTTAAGGAAACATACATAAATTGTCAAAATATGTTTCGTTCATTTAACCTTTAACCTCTGGTTTACTAGTAGACTGAATTACTGTGTCCCGAAATTATGTTTGTCTAAAAAGTGTGTCACCAACATGAAAAGTTTGGAAAGCTCTGTCCTAGAGGATAAATCCATAAACTGTTATGATGGTAATTAATAAGCAATAATAGCTTGTGATCTATCTAATATTTGGGTAATTGCCAGGTACTTGTGACTTGGATTGGCC
Organism: Rhinatrema bivittatum; assembly: GCF_901001135.1. NCBI lineage: Eukaryota > Metazoa > Chordata > Amphibia > Gymnophiona > Rhinatrematidae > Rhinatrema > Rhinatrema bivittatum. The sequence goes on along the minus strand of NC_042620.1, from coordinate 345,630,698 downwards.
ACTGTCGGAAACTGGATACTGGTCTTGATGGCCCTTTGGTCTGACCCAGTATGGCATTTCTAGTTCTCCATTTGTTCCTGCCTCACTCATTCTAGATGTTACATGACAGCCACTGACCTGATACATATGCAGGAGAGCATCAGGCCAGCTAATATCAATTAATGTCTCAGAGCATCTGGGTCAGAAGCAAGTGAGAATTGCTCCTGCTCTCTACCTACCTTTTCCACCACCTGATGGGATAGGCCGTGGGTGGTCCAGAGGTGGAGGAAGGATCTGATGGTATAGGGGTGGCTCAGAACTCATGGGTCACATCAATGTTCAGCATCCCTTGATGCTTCTGTAGGAGTCTTCAGCTGGGGAGGGGGGTTATATGGCAGGTGAGGGGGAGGCTCATCTGGAGATTGCTCCTGCTGGGTATGTACTTGTGTTTCTGCTGAGGACAAGGAAGATGTCTTCTTGCTGGGGTTCAGTGGTTACCTTGGGTTGAGAATGACCTTTATAGAGAGTGGGGTTGTCAGGGATGAGACATCAGCAGGTGAGTTAGCCTGCCAATGCTCTCAAAACAATGTAACTAAACCTCTTGAGGTATAATTAATATTTTTTGACTCATGAATATTGCATTGAGGTATTTTAATATTAATGAGCTGATCAATATACATTTGCATGTGACATGGCCCCTTAATATTTTACCATCACTACAGGGATATTTTGGCATTAATGATAACATGAGGGCACACATTACCATTAATGTGTGCTAAATACCATTTTAATTCATGTTATAAATAAACATAGGTTTGTGCATTAAAGCACTAATTCACTTTAGTATATTGGCCCCTAAGTGATCAATCAGGGTCTGTACCACAAAGCATTATGAGGAGATATAAATTAAGCTAGCTCTGTGACAGAGTGTCAATATATAGCGAGTTGGACAGGGGAAGACTAAATGCCAGCTGTCACAGCCCCATTAAATTAATGTGGGTAAAATAGGTTTGTTTATTTAAACTTTGCCATTACTTAAAAAAAAAGAATTTGGAGAAAGTAAATTAGTACTCTATCTGAATGGAAATTTCTAGATTCCGTTATTAAAATCATCAGAAACACCTCCCTCCTTCCAAAAAAAAAGTTCCCCCCCGCAATTTTAACCTTTATCTGAAATTAGATTTCTGCTGGCAAACTATGGGAAAGAGAAAATAATGCATCATGTAACCACCACGCAAGACAAATCACTCCCAATCACTCATTTTCTCACTTTGCCCTCTAATACAGAGAAGATGAACAGGCACAGTAGCTGCCCACCACTTTAACAGAGATGGGGGAAGAGTCAGGAGTATATGAAAGGAGAGAGGCAAATGCTTGTGTGCAAGTAACATTTGTTTCCCATAAAAATTAATTAGAAATCAGGAGTGGATATTATGAGGCCCATAACTTATCTGGCTAACTATGGTTGGCCCATACACCTGTCATAAACTAATCCAGCTAACCGCGGCTGCTGACTTTACAGGATAAATTTATCTGGATACATTGTCTAAGTAATGTAGTTCCTTAGCTGTTCTCTGCTTCCATATGAAAAAAATAGAGACAGGTCTCTTTCTAGTCCTATATTTTAAATTAACTGTTAGTAAATTGCTAGATTTCTCTACTATATACTGTAGTTCAGTTTTTTTTCCCCTGCTTTTTGCTCTTATCATCCACCAGGAAAGAAAATCAGTATTCTTATCCTATTGCTCACTCTTTCAGCAGACTAATCAAATGGAAAGAAACTGATCTTCCTGTGCTGCACAGTTCTTAGGTTAACCTCTCATGAAAATTGCATATATTACACTATGGTGTTAAAATGCCAAAAAAATATATTTCGGTATGCTGAGCAACATTTTATTAAAGCAAGCGTACGTTCAAATTCCCATAGCCTCATTCTCTTTCTACCTCAAAGTTCTCCCTTTCCTCTTATTTCTTCCCCTGCACTTCATCCAGGCTGGAAAAAGGGAGCTGGAGGCAGAAGACATGTCAGGAGCACATCGCCTTTCCATTTCATGATATCACACGTACTTTGTTCCAGTTTATTTTAATATTAGCATCATGTGAATATAAAAAGATGTTCTTCTATCAGCTCCTACAAGCTAGGGTTACCAGTTGGCTCCATTATTTCAGGACATCATCCATTACTAGTTTTACCCCATTGCATGCAGGGACTTGTAGTTCTGACTTTTCCATAAATAAAGCAGGATTACAAGTCCATGGAGATAGTAGGGTAAAATCAAACACTAAAATCCATTGTACCTGAAGACTGGAGGGTGGCTAATGTAACCCCAATATTTAAAAAGGGCTCCAGGGGCGATCCGGGAAACTACAGACCAGGAAAAATAGTGGAAAGTGTTCTAAATATCAAAATCACAGAACATATAGAAAGACATGTTTTAATGGAACAAAGTCAGCATGGCTTTACGCAAGGCAAGTCTTGCCTCACAAATCTGCTTCACTTTTTTGAAGGAGTTAATAAACATATAAAGATGAACTGGTAGATGTAGTATATTTGGATTTTCAGAAGGCGTTTGACAAAGTTCCTCATGAGAGGCTTCTAGGAAAAGTAAAAAGTCATGGGATAGGTGGCGATGTCCTTACGTGGATTAAAAACTGGCTAAAAGACAGGAAACACAGAGTAGGATTAAATGGACAATTTTCTCAGTAGAAGGGAGAGGGCAGTGGAGTGCCTCAGGGATCTGTATTGGGACCCGTACTTTTCAATCTATATAAATAAAAATGTTAAATAGTTTGGACAAAATCGCTAATCTCAGAAACCACTGAACCGATTGCTTTCAAATTTGGACACAACCTTCATTTCACATACAGGAAGGTTCTTCTGTACTTACATTACAGATATGTCACACCTGTGACAGGTAAAATAGGTTTAAAAATTGTTTCCAGAAAACAGCGACATCTGCTGGACGTAAGCACCATCTGTTACACCTTACACTAACACACGCTACACTAATCATTTTGCCAGTCCAGGTCCACGTTTCACTTCCATTTTAACACATTCGTGCACTTTTTTCGCCGGAAGATAACTATTTCCTTTACAGATAAAATACACCCACCACCCTCCTCACACCCCCCACACACATGCCAAATTTATTTACTTCCCAGGCCTTCACAACACACACAAAACCTGACCGAAGTCCGGGAGGCACCACCGGGGGGCCAGGACCGGTCCAGGACACATCTCCTGCACTACGGCCATCAGCTGCCAGCAATCAACATGGCGCCAACAGCCCTTTCCCTTACTATGCCACTCGGGGACACCAATGGCGGCAGTAGCCCATGTGACATAGTAAGGGCGAGGGCCCCTCTGCGCCATTTTCAGGACTGGCAGCCGGTGGACCTTTTCCCTTACTATGTCAGAGGACCTACCGCTGCCATTGCTCCACCCCACTGACATAGGAAGGGCAAAGGGCCATCGGAACCCGTTTCAGTGCTCGCAGCCGACGGACAAACCAAAGTAGCCCTCCCCAGACCACAAAACAAATTTGGAAGTGCAAATTTGGTTAGGAACTCCCCTATTTATCTACATAACGCGCACAGACGCCCAGGGACAGACCACATGTAGCACCAACAATTTTAATTTCCCAGGTCTTGGGAGGGGGCAGGAGGGTGGGAGGTTATTATTTGATTTAAAGGGTTGGGATTGGGGTTTTTTTTTTGGGGTGGGGGGTTCCCACAGAAATAGAAAGACAAAGGTTTTCTGATCTGAAGGGTAGGCAGTAGGTGGGGGGAGGAATGAGGGGGGAGGTGAGTGACAGGGGAGGGAGAATGAGGGGAGAGGTGAGTGTGAGGGGAGACAGTTGGAGTGGGGACAGGGGAGGGAAGGGGGGGTGAGTGACCAAGGGGGAGGAGGATGAGTGACTGAGGTAAATGAGCAAGGGGAAGGGGGAGGGAGGGTAAAGAACCTGACTCTGCCACTGCAACGTGTGGCCGGGTACCGCTAGTATATTTATAAATGATCTGGAAAGAAATATGACAAGTGAGGTAATCAAATTTGCAGATGATACAAAATTGTTCAGAGTAGTTAAATCACAAGCAGATTGTGATAAATTGCAGGAAGACCTTCTGAGACTGGAAAATTGGGCATCCAAATGGCAGATGAAACTTAATGTGGATAAGTGCAAGGTGATGCATATAGGGAAAAATAACCCATGCTATAATTACACAATGTTGGGTTCCATATTAGGTGCTACAACCCAAGAAAGAGATCTAGGTGTCATAGTGGATAACACATTGAAATCATCGGTTCAGTGTGCTGCGGCAGTCAAAAAAGCAAACAGAACATTGGGAATTATTAAAAAGGGAATGGTGAATAAAACGGAAAATGTCATAATGCCTCTGTATCGCTCCATGGTGAGACCGCACCTTGAATACTGTGTACAATTCTGGTCGCCACATCTCATAAAAGATATAGTTACGATGGAGAAGGCACAGAGAAGGGCGACCAAAATGATAAAGGGAATGGAACAGCTCCCCTGTGAGGAAAGGCTAAAGAGGTTAGGACTTTTCAGCTTGGAGAAGAGACGGCTGAGGTGGATATGATAGAGGTGTCTAAAATCATGCAAGGTCTAGAACGGGTAGATGTGAATCAGTTATTTACTCTTTTGGAAAATAGAAAGACTAGGGGGCAATGAAGTTATCATGTAGCACATTTAAAACTAATCGGAGAAAGTTCTTTTTCACTCAATGCACAATTAAACTCTGGAATTTGTTGCCAGAGGATGTGGTTAGTGCAGTTAGTATAGCTGTGTTTAAAAAAGGATTGGATAAGTTCTTGGAGGAGAAGTCCATTACCTGCTATTAAGTGGACTTGGAAAATAGCCACTGCTATTACTAGAAACGGTAACATGGAATGGACTTAGTTTTTGGGTACTTGCCAGGTTCTTATGTCCTGGATTGGCCACTATTGGAAACAGGATGCTGGGCTTGATGGACCCTTGGTCTGACCCAGCATGGCATGTTCTTATGTTTTTATGTTAATATGGCAAAACACAATCATGAGGGAATCAATTAGTATAAAATGGGAATAGTATCAGAGTAAATGTGCTCTTACTAATGTAATCCACAGGCTCTTGCCTGCAATGGGCTACAATCAGCATCATGTTTGAGCACTGTATTCATGTCATTTACTTCTCCCCAACCCTAAAAATGTAATCTATTCTTCCATATAAATTGTTAACAAAAAGTCTTTTATCAGATTACTTATCTTTTTTTGTTATTTCATTGCCCCAACGTCAACTTTATAACCACAGTGCTCTGCTTCTTCCATAACCTGCTGCGGTTCTTATGTTCCAAAACCCAACATTGCAAATATTTCGGCATTAACATATGCCTTCTTCTGGGGAACAACGTAACTCCTCACTCAAGGCCAACTCTGCTCGACATCGCAGCAAACCATTTGCTAGCACACTGGATGTTAACACAAAGTTTTATATCCATGCCAGCTGCCAGAAAATTCCCCCATCTCATCAGCTGAAAATAAAAGAGCTGGTCAGCAGGAGGACAGCCTGCAGCCCATGAAGATCCTGCCCATCCTCACCCACAGGAATGATGCATCATCCCCACTGGGGCAAACCTCTTGATTGCCCCACGCAAGAAAGAACATTCCCCTCCCCCTGAAGAATGACAGATCCCTCCTGCAAGAACAACAAAGCCTCCTCTGGAACAACCATTTCCTGATCCCCCCCCCCCAAGAAAAAAATGATAAAGCTGCCTCGAGGGACTACCTAAGTTCCCCCATCAGTCCTCTTCAAAATGGCCACCACCTTGGGGCACTTCAGTAGGTAAGAAGCAAAGTGAAGGGCTGCTAGGTTGTGTAACAATAAACTTGACAGCAGTGTCATCAGGAGGACTGCCAGAGAAGAAAGGAAGCACCTCCAGAATCGTAGGTGCCCATTCTGGTGGGCAGTCCTCAGAGAGGACTTTTTCCTTCTTACGGGTGGAAGGGAATGGGAGGAGGGGGCCGCACACCAGTCGAGGGAGAGGGTGCTGGCATGTTCTTTATGGGGGACTTTAGAAAGCAAGATAACTGGCTCTTTCACTTTAGGTTAGTTGGCATTCGGGCCTTTTCTGGCAGCAAGGCCAATAAAAAAGTAACACTTGGTCTGAGACAGGTGCTGGTCAGCATACCATGCTCTTTTTTGTAAGCTCAGTAAAGCATTATTTGCATATGATAATCCCTTTTACATGCAGGTTTGTGCTATTAGACAGGACATATTAAAGTACTGGGGTACCATTTTGACATGCGTGTTAACAGGGGTAGATTTTAAAACAAGCACGTGCCGATTTTATAATATGCTTGTTGCCACACGCATGTTGTAAAATACGATGCCTGTATGCACATGTGCGCCCGATTTTGTGTCGGGGCGCACATGAGCTCGCAGGTGCCCACTCGTGTGCGCGGGGGGGGGGATTTTGTAAAGTACACATGGCGACGCGATCGGGCCTTTGCCCAGTTCCTTCCCAGTCCTTCCCAGTTCCCTACCCCCTACCCTAACCTTCTCCTTTTCCCCTCTCTACCCCGACCCCTAAAAGTACCCTACTTATCCTTTTTTTTTCTTTTTTTAACTTACTTCCTCCTTGGAGTAGAAGTAAGTTGTGTGTGCCCACTGGCTGTCCTGGCCAGTCCCCGCCCACACCCTGCCCCTGGTCCACCCCGTTTTAATGGCCCAGCATTTCTGCGCATAGCAGGAGATACACACGTGGCCGGGCCATTTTTAAAATGCGCATGGCACACGCACAGCCCAGCCATGCACGTATCTCCCGGTATTTGCGGGCGCCAGCAAATAAAAATGTACCCGTTGTTGCAGAGCATGCTATTTTCAGTACACACAAAACAGCCTTAAAGTGCATACTAATCTTCATGGCATGGGCCCAATTTTAGTTTAGTTTTTTTTTTTTATTTTATTTTTATTCAATTTTCAAAATGTTTTAACATTACATTATAAATTGAATACAGGTATTTAAAGTAAATACAAGATAAAGAAAGTACTTCACTTCCTAGTGTATATTTTACCTGCTATCTATTGTAAGAAATACACGAGCTAAAAAAGAAAATCTAGCGGTTTAACCATCTGGTATAAGCTATACCTCTTATTCACGGAAAATAAAGGGAGTTCCAATGAGTTATACTACATACATCCTTCTATTAATCTGTGCTACTTGGGGTATGGGAGCTCAAGAACTTCTGGAGCTGAGATACTTCATAAAAAACATATTTATGATTTAAGAAAAAAAATCTCACAGCGACACAGAAACTTCACAATCATTCTCGCAGCAATTGCCTTCTACCTCAGATCTAAGACTCAACAAACTTTTCCTTCTAGCCTGAGTAGACCTAGATAGGCCCGGATATATCCAGATCTTTTGTCCCAAAAATAATTGCAATCGCTGTTTCAAGAACAGCCTTAAAACTGCATCCCTGTCAGATATAAAAACAAAGGACACTAAAAGAGTGGCCCTTGTTTTAATTTCAGTATCCAGTGATATCTCTAAAACTTCAATTGATTCATTAGTTATTTCTTGTCCTACATTATCACCCGGTACAGTTTTTATAGGCAAATAATACATTTTTAAGATTACTGGCAAATTTTTCACTCGCATCTTCAGAACATTAGTTAGATATCTATTAAACATCTCTTTGGCTGACGTGAACCTAATCATTGGAAAATTCAGAACCCTGAGATTCAAGTATTTTATAGAGTTTTCCAAGTATTCAATTTTCTTATCATATTTTTGTTGGAACGCCTCCACTTGTTCTAATCGTTTTTCAGTTTTTATTATACTTGCTTTATTCAGGGTTACTGAATTCTCCGGGCTAGAAAAACCTCTGCTGTGTTTTACTAATGTTTTGAGATAGGTTCACAATTGCTTTCTCTAGGGACTTTACTGCTGACCAAAGGTGCCCCTATGGTAATCTCGGGACTTTCATAAGGAAGAATTATATTCAGCTCCTGTTTGAGCTCTCCCTCCCCCCAAACAGATTGCTCTCCACTCATTCCTGCAACCAGTTCTGGTAGCATTAATTTTTCGGGACTATCAGCCCCTAATAATGAGTCACGGTGTTCCTGATTTGACTGTATAGGTGGTGAAGGAGTGTTAGGAGCTCCGGGGCTAAACGATATTGTCTCGGCCTGTAGTACTGACGCCCGCTCCAAATCAGGTACTACCGCGGCCCTGTCCTCAGGATTTGTTCCCAGTGTAAGTGGAAAGAACGTAGATATTCTTGGCTGGGATGTTGCTGGATCAGGAGTAGATGTTACATTTTCTCTGATCCGGGCCTTCCTTTTTGTGTGGGGCATACAATCAAAAATATATGTAAACATTTGAGTAAAGGCCCAATTTTAGTTTTAACCGACCTGTTAGCAAACCATTTGAATGCTTTTGAGGACCTGAGCTCCACCAATTTCTTATTTATTTATTTATTTATTTGCGGGTTTTTTCTATACCGGCATTCATGGTTAGAAACCACATCATGCCGGTTTACAGGTAACAAGGGGTGAGAACAGAAAACGGAACATAAACAAGTGCAGGGAGATCAAAAGTTACATTACAACAAGGGTCTTAAACTTGGAGGAGAGATAAGAATAAGAGAGCCGAACAGAAAGGATTACATTATTTACATTATATACATTATACTGTGGAGTCTCTTGTATAGTTTACTATCTCTTATAAATTGCTATCATTTAGTTCGGATCTGGGAAGGCTTGTTTGTTATTTGAAGTAGTGCAATGGATGACAACTACTAGGAACACCTCCATCCTTGCAGATCTACCTCGCACTGGCGATATGTAATTTGCTTGCAATACCTATTATAGATTACACCAATTTCACGTAACACAAATTTTACTGAACCGGATGCATCAGTGATGAAGCAGTAAATTACTTTTTGCTCTCTGGGTCCAAATCTAATTATTTACTGTACAGAGAATTTTCAAGAAGAGATGACAGAAAATGGTGAAATTGTTTTTATCAGTTAAGTACTTTGTAATTATGCACACTTTCACTCTATATTACTATTATCCATCATTTCTATAGCACTACCAGATGTATGTAGCACTATAGAAAGGATACTGTGAGGCAGCGTACCATGTGTAACAGACAGGTAACAGACAGCTTTGATAGTCTCCCTGTACCTCTGTGCTCCCCTCAGCCACAAAGAATTGACCAGGAGAGTTTCTGCAATAAAAAGATCAAAGTTTATTTGTATTACAATAACGTTTACCTGAGTTCGACTCTAATTCTGCTACCCTTTCTTTTTCTTTTTAGCCTTATGCCCTATCATGTCCAAAGGAATGGGGGTAAAATGTCCATTAGTCACTACAGTACTACGAAATCCATCAGTGATATGTGTTGTAGATTCAGCATTCTGCATACTTCTGAAGTCTGCACCCTGTGCTGAATTGCTAACAGCTTTGTGTTGCAGAGGTGCCTCAGGTTCCATTTGTTAAGTGCTGTAATGGGCCAGTGATGGGCTCAGCCTGTGTCTTGCCCTCTTGTTCCTCTTCATATGAAGTGTGCCTGACGCACAAGGCAGGAAGCATCCCCACCAGAAGATGCAACAGTTGCTGCCAGTACCCGGCTGGGTACACAACTCTTGCAGCCCAGGTGAGAATGGAAGGATTGCTTGAATGTGCTGAATGTAATGGCCCCGGCCAGCTTGTCCAGCTATCATGGGGAAAAAAAGTGAGATGGCAACTCGCCAGCGTGAGTCAGACAAAAGACGCCTGCCAGAACCTGCTGCGGCCTTTTTTAAACCATTGACTGCCTTGCCTCCTGCAATTCTCTCATGCTATGTGGCCCAAGGCACCGAGGCAGGAATTTTCCCACCTTGTCTGCATCACCTAGGCCAGGGGAAATGGGGAAGGAAGGGAAGGAAGAGAAACCACATGGATTCCACGGTACTTGTGGCTCCTGTGCACAGGATCTTGTAAGTATATGACCCACCAGAGAAATAAAATACTAATAAGTAGCAGACAACAAGTTCCCACTTAGATGATGGTCATTTTGGCCAATTAAGGACACACGTAAAAATGAGCGACGCACACATTTCTCATGTTCACAAAAAATGCTCATTAGTGCTACTTTCACATTTCACAGCATTTTAAGGTCATTTTTAAAGAGTTACGTGGGGTTGCATACATAAAATTAACATATATGCCCATACGTAGCATGTATATGCATGCGTCCTACTTTATAAACCTCAGGAGTATTACACACACTTGCAGAGTTGCACGTAAATGTTAGATAAAAAAAGAAGGGATGGTTTACGGGTGTTCTGTGTAGGGTTCAGAAGTGTGTGCACAAGTTGCTATTTTCTAAGTTGTATACGTGCATACATTACTGAACTTGTCTGTGCACTACTGCACCTGCTAATTGACTTGCACAATTGAAATTGGACTTGTCTTTTGTTTGTAGTTTTTGGGTGAACTCTTGCTGGAGGGTCCAGGTAAACAGAGGAAGGTCTGAGGAAATGGTTTCAAGTATGCACACAAGTATTTTCAGAAGCAAAATATGCACATACTTTATATAATGCCTGCTTCTTTGTTTAATTCTGGCTTATTATAATTAGTACATGCGTGAAGTATGAGTATGTTTGTAAAATAGGTTGAAGAATATGTCTGATTAAGAATACCCAGACGCCTCTGCTGTACTAGCCTGTCAGAGGTGAATGAACTTTGAGAGACTTTCTGACTATCACAGTTTCGAAGGATGCAGAGGATTTGGGAAACTTGTAAGCTCTGCAAAGCCTATAATTACAGGCCAGGAAGGCATCAATGACAACATTTGCTTTACAATGCAGAGAAACTGAGTCTTGGATGCAAGCTTTTATCTTGCAGATGCTGGTTTCAATGACCTGAAACCAATTTGAAAAGGAGATCTTGTGAGGTGATAGTTTTGAATGAATCCTGGTGCCAAGAAGTGGAATCCAAGTCTAGCTCTATTCAAAACCCAGACTGCAATTTATTTACATAAACAAAGAAGAACAACAGAAGAAAAGAAGAATACAGTGCATCAAAGCCAGTATGATACAGGAACTTGTTTACAGTGGGAGGAGGAACAGGGTTAGAAGAATTCTTAGTTGAGGGAGGTCCTCACAAGCATTTCCTATACAGGATAGATTGTCATGACAACAGTATACGGTATTTTGTCTTTGGCCAGTTACGTCATTCATTCTGGAAGCTTCGGGAATGTTGTATTTTGATTATATAAGTCAGGGCAGGTCAGAGATTCACTGAGATGCAAGTTATTACAGATAGAGGGCAGTTATATTGCATCTCACAGGAACATTTGACTTTTAAGAAGCCAAATAAACTAAATTTGAAAACCTCTTGTGGATTTGAAATGTTCTTGTTGCCCTAAAGCTTTGAGTCCAGCAAAAATTATACATTTGGCACCCCAGATGGGACTCTAATAGCTGTTGTTATTATAATTATTAATTATTAATAAGCTGTAGTGTTATGGTTGGTGGACAACCTAGCACTAGGTTCTTGACGGGTAAATTTGGCTTGCCGTTCAAAGATTGAGTTGCCCCCATGCGGGGAGGTTATCCCGGAGAATTATGAGTTCAGAGCAGATGTGGAATGAAGTTGGATCCATTTTGTGAGTATGTAACAAGAAAAAAAAAAAAAAAAAAAAAAAGGAAAAATCTGTAAGTATCAATGTTTTTATTTTATTTTATTTTATTTGTTGTATAGTGTATATAGATTGTGTGTTACATCGGGGTTAGAATACTTTTTGCAAAATGTTCTTTAATATATGTTAGGGAGACAGGATATGAGTTGATGATTTGATTAAAATCTAAATTAAGTTTTGCTATTTTCAGATTGAACAGTTGAAAAAACAGAGGGGTAGCCAGCACTAGTCAGTCTGGGGTCTTTTGTCCTCAGACCGCATGGCTTGGTCTCGGCAGCAGTTTCACTTTCACTTTACACCTGGGGAGCGGCTGAGTAGAGCAGTTGTAGATTCAGAAGGAGAAAGAGGGAATAAGTTACAATTGGTAAGTTGAAAGTTATAATTAGTATGAGAAGGAGTTTTTGTTTAGTGGAATATTTCCCAAACTTTGGTTGTTGTTCTTACAGGAAGGTGCTAATGGCTTTAATCTTTTACAGCAGGTTACATGTGGTTAATTTCTTTCTTTTCCTTCTTTGATTAGCTTTAACAAGGAAGCCTATTTTTGTCTGTGTGCATCTATTTATATAAGTTAAAATTTTGTGTAAAATGGTTCCTTATAAGAAAAGTTTAGTGATTGTAGTTGAACTTAAATCTGGACATTAGTGAACTGCTGGCAGTGTGGTATATAGGGACATTTGAATTAATTGCTGCAGTTCATTAAACAGAGAAAGGAATCTTTCAGTGCTATGTTGTTTTTCATCAGCCTTGGCTGGCTTCAAGGATTTAGCAATGCTGGCAGAAGGAGCACAAGTCGTCCATCCAGTTTGCCCAGGTAGTTTTACATATTTTACTTATCTGTTCCTCTTAGTTTTTGGTTTTAATTCCCACCATTAATGCAGAGATGCTCATATTTTGCATCTAAGTTTTTAGAATTGTGTGCTTAACGAGAGTTTATTGTGAAGGGTGTGTTATTTCATTTGGTAAGAACGAAAGCATGAACCTGTGTTTATTTAAAGCCATTCATAATTAGATTTGATTTATCATTGGAGAGGGATGTATTGTTTTTTCTTTGGTCAGGGGTATAGGCAGAGAGATAGAACAGGAAAACAATCTATAGATATACTACAAGAGAGCGACTCCATTTTAATGAAATGATCTGTTTAAGTGTTTTATCACTTAACAAACCTATTCATTGAGTGTAACAGTTGTTTGGCGGGAGAGGAGGTGAACCCCCCCTTAGGAATGTGTTTGAGAAGAAAGAAAAAAAAAAATCTGGGAGTGAGTCACTTTTAAAATGGATTTTACAGTTCTGCTGAGAGGTTTGAGGTTTAAGTATGTTATAGGACTGAGTGCAAAAGGTGATAGAAGAGGGACTAATGAATTGATCTGTTTAATGTGAAAACAGAAATTTGTGTTGAAAGTATGGGGAAAGTGAATATTAGTGATGAGAGATGACGTAATGTTAAAGAGGGAAGAGAATTCTTTTATGTTGGTGTAGGTAGGTAAAGTGCTATGGCAGTATGTGTTAATTACGTTAGTTCTCAGTTTTGATTATACCTCAGTAGCTGCTAACTTTTAGAAGAAAGGAAATGAATTAGGTGGTTTATTTTGATGGGAGTTCAGGTATTACATGTTTGTATTGTGGACTGGTTAGATGATATGTAAAGGAGTAAGATTGTGAGACGGTGAACAGCAGAGAGTTAAGCAGCAATGCCTATTATCTATTTATATGCCAGTAAGAAAAACTTTTGGTTAATGTATATTAGTATGGGCCATCCTTTTATTTTGCAGACTTCCAGACTCCTAGCTGATATGTCTGTGCTTTTGGAAATGATTCGTATTTCTATTTAGGGTATTTGCAGGATTTGGTAGTAAGAACTTTGTGGAACATATGCATATTGGATGGAAATAGAATGACTTCTAATTAAGTGCAAAGTTGTTTGTTTTAAGTTTTTCATTTAGAAGGTGAGTTAGGAGTTTACAAGCATAGGAAAACAAAAAGGTTTTAGATTTGTAAAAGGAAGTAGCTCTTATCACAGGGGACAGCGCCTCCTAGGGGTGGACCATCAGAGAAAGGAAAGTAGCTTTATGACTGCTTTTTTCTGAATTAAGGTATATCAGTAGTTTGACTTTTAAGGAACCTGTAATGTCATTTTTAAATTTCATTTTAATCATTATATTAACTGTTATATATTAGATTTCTTTCCAGGGTACCAAAGCACAAAGTGCATCTGTCTCTGATCTATGGGAGATGAAGAATGCAGTTTATTCCAGTTTGATTCCTTTTCAATTTTTGAATAGATCTATTCTATTTTTAATCCTGAGTTTTTGTTTTCTTTTGTGGATCGATCCAATTCTTTTATATTTTAAAATACGTTTTTCTTTTTTGAGCTCAAAAGTTTGTCATGTTGTCTGTTCTATGTTACATGTGTACTAGGAGGAATGAATGAATGCATGCATTATGTGGTCAGTGTTGTGACATATATAATGTGGGGATTATTTGGCAACTTAAATATAGGGAGTACGTGACATAAAAGTATTTTCTTACTACTTAATCGGATTTGTTGCACTTTTATTTAGGTTTGACTTCATACACATGCATCTAATCTAAGGAGCTAAGAGATTCTGCCTTGACATCATCACTGAATCCTACTAAAAGAACTATATACGCACTGAATGCAGAAATTCTTGGTCGCAGACTTTCTTACATATTATATGGACTGCAAGGCTTACAATTTATACCTGATATTTGCTTTTTTCTATGTTTTGTGGGAATGACTTTATGCAGAATTTAGGTTCTTTCATTCTCTGTCAGCACTTAGGTGTTCAAGTTAATAATATTATTTGAAGTGATGCTGTTTTTATTAGTTATGTTCCAAGTTAAGTAATATTTTCCAGTCTTAGATTTTATAATACTTATATGCTGAATCAGTTAAATGTGTATGTACTAGGTTTTTCTATCTTTATCTATGGACGCTGCTTTGATCACATAGAGGGTGATGTGTTTCATTGTGATTCAAATATGATAATTCAGGGTTCAAGAGGGAGATCTCTTTATATTTCTCTTCCACACCAGCCTAAGTTATAAGCTATTTCTATTCTTTTGTTTTGCAGCTTGCACTTAGGATAATCACTTTGCTGATCTTTAATATCTCAATATTCTATCTCTTATTCTAATGTTTTCGCTGAACCCTTCTTTGAATATCTTTTCGTATGACACTATTTACTAGATTTTGCCTAATGACTGTTTCACTCTCTTTCACAAAGATTTCTTACTAGTGTAGCCTGTGATGCTTATTATGAGACTGTTCTCCTTGAAACAAATACTGACCTTACACATGAGGAGCTCTGCTATAGGGATCTGCAACATTCTATTACTATATCTTTCGGTATATTAATTGCTCATTGTTCTTTTCTTTTTATTTTGGCCCTTTCACTATAAACTCTAACGGTGATTTATAAGCTAGTTGGTTTCTATTTAGGATTCCAAAGGGGAAGATATAATTTTCCTTATTTCTGTCTTTTATTTATATGACATTCCTTCCTTCCCTGTGTAAAATCTTACACTGATGGTTTATCAATTCTGCAAAGTAGTTCACATAATATGTTAAAGACTTTCTCACAGAGTTAGCTTTCATTTATTTTTATGAATATCCCCAATATATTTAGACTTACCATCATTTGAGAAGGGTATTAGCCCCATTTCCCCTAGAAGTATCTGAAGACGAAGCAGTATTACTAGCCATCATCTACCTTAATAATTAATACTTGCCCTACACAGCCGTATTATCTCTTGGACATATGACTGCCATAAGTGAATTAGGACAGTCCATACAGTGAGTGCTTTCACTGCTACAGTTTATTGTCATAATACTGGATAGCACTATACATACCCTACAGAATTAGTATGATGTTTTAGACTTTTGCTATGCCTTTGCCTATCATGCATATGCTTTTGTATTTGATCTTCCATCACTACAGCATATGACTAGAATATGTCTTATGCTTTGCAACACTTTTACATCAAGTATGCACAACACAGTATGAGTTTTTCTATAGATTCTTGGTTTTCTTCTATGTTATTGGTTTCTTTATTTTTCTGGTAAGGTGCATTGATTATATCCCTGGTTGCCATTTTAATGAATATTATCCTGGGTAGTTGTTCACAACAACAGTATTCATTGAAAAGATTTGCCCAGTATACCTAGTATTATATGAGAAACACAGTACTTTCATACTAGTCTCTCTGTGTACTTATCTTTACATGTTATACCACTATTATGTACTTACTTGATTCTGAAAGATAACATATGTGATCATGTTGTTATGAAGTAGGTCCTTTTTATAATGCAGGTATCTGTATAGCTCCATTATAGAGCTAATAGCTACCTAGTGAAAATTAGTTTTGATGTTATTTTTTGATTAACTAGTGAATGCTTGTGGGAGTATCATTCATATTAATTAGGAATCTAGAGGGACATACACCTATGCACTACACCTGATAAATACCAAGGTTAGGGGTTAGGTTACACTTTTAAGTTCCTCTGTCATGGCTTAGCATCGAAGACTGATTGATGTGACACCTGTCCATTAAAGGTGTCCCATAGAGGGAAATGAAGAATATGTCTGATTAAGAATACCCAGACGCCTCTGCTGTACTAGCCTGTCAGAGGTGAATGAACTTTGAGAGACTTTCTGACTATCACAGTTTCGAAGGATGCAGAGGATTTGGGAAACTTGTAAGCTCTGCAAAGCCTATAATTACAGGCCAGGAAGGCATCAATGACAACATTTGCTTTACAATGCAGAGAAACTGAGTCTTGGATGCAAGCTTTTATCTTGCAGATGCTGGTTTCAATGACCTGAAACCAATTTGAAAAGGAGATCTTGTGAGGTGATAGTTTTGAATGAATCCTGGTGCCAAGAAGTGGAATCCAAGTCTAGCTCTATTCAAAACCCAGACTGCAATTTATTTACATAAACAAAGAAGAACAACAGAAGAAAAGAAGAATACAGTGCATCAAAGCCAGTATGATACAGGAACTTGTTTACAGTGGGAGGAGGAACAGGGTTAGAAGAATTCTTAGTTGAGGGAGGTCCTCACAAGCATTTCCTATACAGGATAGATTGTCATGACAACAGTATACGGTATTTTGTCTTTGGCCAGTTACGTCATTCATTCTGGAAGCTTCGGGATTGTTGTATTTTGATTATATAAGTCAGGGCAGGTCAGAGATTCACTGAGATGCAAGTTATTACAGATAGAGGGCAGTTATATTGCATCTCACAGGAACATTTGACTTTTAAGAAGCCAAATAAACTAAATTTGAAAACCTCTTGTGGATTTGAAATGTTCTTGTTGCCCTAAAGCTTTGAGTCCAGCAAAAATTATACAAGGTAGAGAAATATGTTCCTGCATTACAAATATTAGGGATGTGCAGAGCAAAAGTTTATGTTCATAAGTCCATAAGTCAAAAGGGGGGGTCAATTTCGGTCAATATGGAAATATGGAGAATTCCATAAGTTGAGTCTATGTCCATACGTGCAAATAAAAATTTAAACCCCTCACCCTCCTTAATCCCCCCCCCCCAAGACTTACCAAAACTCCCTGGTGGTACAGCAGGGAGTCAGGATGCCATTTCTGAACTCCTTTGCGAGGAGCACGTGACGTCGGCGTCACGTCGGAGTGACGAGGCGTCACGTGATTCCCCGCGCGTTTGCTCCGGGACCCTCGTTGCACCCAAAAGGAACTTTTGGCCAGCTTTGGGGGGGGGTCAGGAGGCCCCCCCAAGCGATTTCCAACGGGGTCAGGAGGCCCCCCCAAGCTGGCCAAAAGTTCCGTTTGTGCCCAACGAGGGGTCAGGGAGCGGAACCGCGGTGGACCACGTGACGGCCGCGTCACTCCGACGTGACGCGGACGTCACGTGGTCCTCGCAAAGGAATAGAGGAATGGCTTCCTGACTCCCCGCTGGACCACCAGGGAATTTTGGTAAGTCTTGGGGGGGGGGGGGGGATTAAGGAGGGTGAGG
This sequence comes from Rhinatrema bivittatum, assembly GCF_901001135.1. Lineage (NCBI taxonomy): Eukaryota > Metazoa > Chordata > Amphibia > Gymnophiona > Rhinatrematidae > Rhinatrema > Rhinatrema bivittatum. The sequence continues at coordinate 345,613,020 of NC_042620.1, read as the reverse complement.
GGTTTAAATTTTTATTTAGGGAACCGGTGCACGTATGGACATAGACTCAACTTATGGAATTCTCCATATGTCCATATTGACCGAAATTGACCCCCCTTTTCGACTTATGGACTTATGAACATAAACTTTTTGTCTGCACATCTCTACTGTGCAGTGTGCACAAGGCTGGAGTCTGCACCTTCTAAAGGAGGGAAGCCGATAAAGCATTTGGGGACAGAATTAAATATGTATACCATGGAGGAAAGGAGAGAAAGGAGTGAGGTGGTAGAAACATTTAAATAGCTCCTAGCAATAAGTTCACTAAAGGAGATCCTCTTTAAATGAGGTGGCAGCTCTGGAATGAGGGGGTCATGGGATAAGTGTGACAAGGGGGAGACTCAGGATTAATCTAAAGAAATATTAATGTACAGAAAGGACGGAGTGCATGAAGAACCTCCTTGTGGAAGTGGCTGAAATAAGGACTATATCGGAATTCAAGGAAACACAGACTAAGCACTTACCATCTCTGAGGGAGAGGAAGAGACCATAAAATTAAGCAGGAGATGTGACTGGGCAGATCAGATGACTCATTTTGTCTCTATCTGCCATCAGGTTCTGTTTCTATACTTGTGTCTGCTATGATGCTATGTTATAGCAGTAGCTAGAAGTGGTACACACAGTCATGTCTTGGTCACACAAGCTAATGATGATGCCCTTCCTTCATACAAAATACCTGGTGATAGGGATGTGAATCGTTTTTTGACGATTTAAAATATCGTCCGATATATTTTAAATCGTCAAAAATCGTTAGGGCCACGATACAATAACAATTCCCCCGATTTATCGTTAAAAAATCGTAAATCGGGGGAAGGGGGAGGGGAAGGGGGAGGGCGGGAAAACCGGCACTCTAAAACACCCTAAAACCCACCCCGACCCTTTAAATTAAATTCCCCACCCTCCCGAACCCCCCAACATGCCTTAAATTACCTGGGGGTCCAGTGGGGGTCTGGAACGGCCTCCTGAAATCGAATCGTGTTGTCTTCAGCTGGCGCCATTTTGCGCCGCCATTTTGCAAAATGGCGGCGCAAAATGGCACCGGCCATAGACCAACACGATTCGACTGCAGGAGGTCGTTCTGGACCCCCGCTGGACTTTTGGCAAGTCTTGTGGGGGTCAGGAGGCCCCCCCAAGCTGGCCAAAAGTCCCTGGGGGTCCAGCGGGGGTCCGGGAGCGATCTCCTGCCGCAAATCGTTTTTTCCGTACGGAAAATGGCGCCGGCCATACGCGTATGGCCGGCGCCATTTTCCCAGGGACTTTTGGCCAGCTTGGGGGGGCCTCCTGACCCCCACAAGACTTGCCAAAAGTCCAGCGGGGGTCCGGAACGACCTCCTGCAGTCGAATCGTGTTGGTCTATGGCCGGCGCCATTTTGCACCGCCATTTTGCAAAATGGCGGCGCAAAATGGTGCCGGCTGAAGACAACACGATTCGATTTCAGGAGGCCGTTCCGGACCCCCGCTGGACCCCCAGGTAATGTAAGGCATTTTGGGGGGGTTCGGGAGGGTGGGGGATTTAATTTAAAGGGTCGGGGTGGGTTTTAGGGTGTTTTAGTGTGCTGGCTCACGATTTTAACGATTTTCACGATAGTTTAAACACCCAAACGGCAATGATACGATTCCCTCCCCCTCCCAGCCGAAATCGATCGTTAAGACGATCGAGGACACGATTCACATCTCTACCTGGTGATAGATGCGGTGTCCATAATTCCTTGGTTATCTATGGTGCTCAAATATTGAGGCAGACTTCTTGGCATAATGTGTGGATGGGGTCCTTGGGAAGCAATTTTGCTGAGCAAATCTGAAAGAGAATGAGTTCTTGTGTAGTGTTGAAAGGGAAGTGTGATTAAACAACTGAAGTGTTGTGTCTTGCTTGTTATATGTTTGCAAATGTTCATTCTCGCTCTGACTCAACACCAGTCCTATATCCAATGTCTGATTTATGTCCTTCATTAATCCACCAAGACAGTCAGTGAGTATACACAGAGAGTCTTCAGAAACCACTTACACTTTCTACTTCTCACTCAGACAAAGTGTGAAATGTTTATGAGACTCTTGTGTTTTTGTCTTAGGTGAGCATATATGAGAAAGTTCTATAACTCCTATAAAAAAATTCCTTGTTTCCTTTTAAATATAAAAATATTTTTGAGGAAAATAAATGAAAGATTGCTATTCTCTTTTTATCTTATGGAGTAATCTTGCATAAATATTTTTAAGTGTATATAAACAATATCACGATTGCTGTGTGGGTAAGCAGTTTTGGCTTTCATTTGAGCTGGCATCATTGTTGCACTTTTCCTCCTAATTTCAGATGCTGGTGACATCAGGAGAGCAACGCTGCATATCGAGAAAGGGATAAATTAGGTTATAATTTCTGTAATGAAGCTGCTAATGCATTATACAATGCCAAGCAAGGGCTGGTTTCAAAACTTGCATAAAGAGAGGTGGGTTTGGTTTTCCTGAAAATTATATGTTTTCTGAGCCACATTTTATTAAAAAAATTATGATCCAATAATTTCTATTTGCCAAAATCACTGAAAATCCTTTGGATACAAATTTCTAGGGATGTGCAGCAGGTACGGATATGTTCAATTTGGTATTCGTATTTGTCAGGACCCAAATCCATTACATCCGTTTCCATTACTTTCGTTTCCCATTAAAGTTAAAAAAAACAAACCCCATCCCAACCCTTTAAATTTAATTAACTACAACCCCCCACCCTCCTGATCCCCCCAAGACTTGCCAAAAGTCCCTGGTGGTCCAGTGGGGGTCCTGGAGCATTCTCCTGCACTTGGGCTGTCGGCTGCCGGTATTCAAAGTGGCACCGATAGCCTTTGCCCTTACTATGTCACGGGGGCTACCGGTGCCCTTGGTCGGCCCCGTCACATGGTAGGAGCATACATGTGACAGGGGCCGACCAAGGACACATGGTAGGAGCATACCATGTGACAGGGGCCGACCAAGGGCACCGGTAGCTCCCGTGACATAGTAAGGGCAAAGGCTATTGGTGCCATTTTGAATATCGGCAGCCAACGGCCCGAGTGCAAGAGATTGTTCCAGGACCCCCACTGGACCACTAGGGACTTTTGGCAAGTCTTGGGGGGGTCAGGAGGGTCGGGATTTTATTCAATAGTGATACATTGCATTTGTGGGTGTTCACCATACGTTTCAGAACCCCACAAATGCAATATATAGGGACCTATATGTTGCAGATTGCACATTCGTTCAAAACGAATGCACATCCCTACAAATTTCTCCAATTGTTGATTTTTAGGTAAATCTCAACCAATGACCATTACTCACAGAAGACTTTATTTTGGAGTAGCAAACTGTTAAACCATTTCCTAAATTAATTAGCATTGCAATATTTTTCAGTGGAAGAATTAACATAAAAAAAAAAGTTTTATTGTGGTATCAAGTCTATGAGTGTGTGAAATCCTACTCCTTTTAATGTTGAGCCCTACTTTCAAAACTGTTCGAATTACTCCATTTGTTCACATAAGTGGGCAGGTGGAGATTTATGCTAGTGGCCACAGATTTTATAAAATTCAGCATATTTCTACCCCCAAAGTATGTGCATTATTTTGGAACATACATACATATGTAATGCAGGAACACATACTTTCTCTATCCATTTTATAAAATTACACTCATACATTTTATGCACATAATAATTATTAGGGGTGGGAAGGGGGTAAATTTCATTTAGTTTCATTTTTGGGAAAGCATTTTCCCCATGAATTTCATTTCGTGTAATGTTTATTACATTTCTTTAGAATAAAAAAATGAAAAACGGTGAAAAACCCCTTCCTAAAAATAGTAAAAAACAAACAAACAAAAAAAAAAGAATAGAAACAGGGCATTCCTGAGTCCACATGTTCCTCCCTACCTATCCCTACCACCCGGAAAAATGCTGGAGCCAGGATCCTCCCCAGCCCCCACTTACCCAGTCTGGGGGTGATCCATAGATGAGGCCTAGGCCCCGGCCCAAGCCACCGCAACATCTGTCTAGAACCTATGCAAGGCCCAGGCTTGAAGACTGGGTCCCGATAACTGGGCCTAGGCCTTGGCCAGGACCTGACTCAGGTCCAATGCTGCGACCCGGCCCGAAGGCCAGGTCCATACACAGGAGCCTCAGGCCCATGCCCAAAGCCTTGGCCCAGCCTGAAGGTCGGGTTCTGATGCCAAAGCTTCGGCCCCACCCAGGCCTGATGCCCAGTCCAGCCTCGGAGCTCCTCTTTGGCATCTTCTTCACCAACTGACAATCCACTGGGGTCATTGTACCAGAGTTAACTCCAGCGCAACCACACCATTGGAGGGTGCCATTTTGATGCCCTCAGTGGAGGGCCCTCAGTGGAGGGCCCTCAGTGGATGCCCTCAGTGGAGGGCATCAAAATGGTGCCCTCCACTGAGGAGGATATGCCAGTTAATTAACGCCGGTACAATGGAGGAGAAGTCCATTAACTGCTATTAATCACGTTAATTTAGGGGCGCGCGGGGTACATTTGTGCGTGCATGCATGTTATAAAATCCGGGGTTGGCACGCACAAGGGGGTGCACACTTGTGCACCTTGCGCGCACCAAGCCCTAGGGGAGGCCAGATGGCTTTCCCCATTCCCCGTTCCCTCCGAGCTATTTATGCAAAATAGGCTCAGCGCGCGCAGGGGTAGGTTTTAAAGGGTTACACTCTTAACCATTTGAAAATCTACCCCTTAGGGAATAGCCACTGCTATTAATTGTATCAGTAGCATGGGATCTTCTTAGTGTTTGGGTTCTTGCCAGGTTCTTGTGGCCTGGTTTGGCCTCTGTTGGAAACAGGATGCTGGGCTTGACGGACCCTTCGTCTGACCCAGCATGGCAATTTCTTATGTTCTTAATGACCCCAGCAGACAGCACCAGTTGGTGCAGAAGACCCAAATAAAGAAGACACCAAAGAGGAGTTCCAAGGCCTGGTCTTGACCCTGGGTCAAGGCCCAGGTTTCGGGATCCATGCTCCAGGCCGGGCCACAGTGTTAGGCCTGTGCCTGGGCTCTGGCCTAGGCTAAGGCCCAAGCATTGGGAACCAGCCTCTGGGCCATGGCTCTGGCATCAGAACCCGACCTCCTGGCTGGGTTGCAACATCGAACCTGGACCGAAGCCAAGGCCCCAGCATCAGGACCGGACCAGGATGCGGCATCAGATTTGATAAGTGTGTGTATGGGGGGGGGGGGGGTTATTGGGAAATTTCTCAGGCCTGGCCCTTTCCTCTGTTCTCTGCTGACACCCTGGCATCATGCTTGGGTATAACCCATGGCCCCTTCATCAGTTCGCAGCCTATGCCTAAGTGAGGCCCAGACTTTGGGCCGAGATACTGGAGTCATACTCAGGCGTAAGCCAGGACCCTACTTTGGTTCTCGGCCTACAACTTAGGTGAGGCCCTGAATTTGGGCCTACGCCCGACCAGCAACAATTTTTTTAAAATAGATTTTCAAAATGAAATGAGATTCCAACAACATTTTGTCAGAATTTAACTTGTTCCATTTTGAAAACAATCCAAAACGAAATAGGAAATGAATGTCCATCCCTAATAATTATGACAATTTGCATGTAAAAATCCTGAATTAAATGTAGAGGCAATTATTTTATTAAGTATGTGAATACTTACTTATGTATGTACTTGGAATCACCAATTTACCAGTACCACCACCACCAGTTCACCTAGACCTTCACCAGTTCACCAAGACCCTCCAGCACATCTCTCTGAACCCCCACCAATTCACCCAGACTGCCAACCCAAAAACTGCAGAAAAAGACATATCCAATATCAATTGTGGGTGTTAATTAGCAGTTGTAAAAGTATGGACAATTTCGGTAATATATGTACATTTATTTATTTAATTTATAATTTGCATCATCCAAACTAGCTGAGTATATACCAACACTGACAATAAAAACATAAAAATCAGTCATAATAGAAAACAGTTGAATAAAATGTAAAAATCTTTTTCATATACCTGCTTAAAAAAAGTAGACTTTGAATGTTTTCTAAATATTTTAACTCTTACACCTTCCGTAAATTTATATCCACAGCATTCCACATCTCTGGACCCATTATAAAGAATGCTCTACTCTGAGTTTCCTGATAAATAAAAACTAGAAACATTTAACAAACTTTGGTCTGCTGAACATAGTGGACAAACAGTAATATATGCCTGAACCAGCTCCGCCAGCGGTTATCTCTCTATATGCACTGCCTTAAATAATAAAGTCAGCATTTTAAACCAAATTCTATCAACCATGTTAACCAATGCTATTGTTGCAAAAATGTTGATTTATGTTCCTGTTATTACCCATGCTGCCCCATTTTGAACTAATTGTATCATCCTTAATTTTTTTGGCAAACTCATACAAAGGGTATTACAACAGTCAATTTTATTTATGACTACATAGAAACATAGAAATGACGGCAGAAAAAGACAAATCAGCCCATCCAGTCTGCCCAGTAATCTCCCACACATATTTTCCCATACTTATCAGTTTCACTGACCACAAAATTCAGGGCCCTGTTTGATTCAAATTTCCTGCCAACCCCTGCCATTGATGCAGAGAGTAATATTGGAATTGCATCAAAGGTGATCATAATGGTTAAGGGTAGTAACCACCGCATCAAGCAAGTTACCCTGATGCTTGTTTACCCAGACTGCACAGATCAATGCCTTGTTGGATGTTGTCTGAATGTAAATCCTCTTTTCCGCATTTCTCCCTGCTGTTGAAGCAGAGAGCAATGCTGTATATGCATTCAAAGTGAAGTATCAGGCTTAATTGGTTTAGGGTAGTAACCGCCGCAATAAGCAAGCTACCCCCACGCTTATTGGTTTTCCCAGACTGTGTAGTTCAGTCCTTGTTGGTTGTTCTGAATGCAAATTCTCTTTTCCATATTTCCCCTTGCTGTTGAAGCAGAGAGCAATGTTGGAGTTACATTAACCATGTGAAAGTTTATTGAGTAAGGGTAGTAACCTCCATTCCAGCAAGCCACCCCCATGGCTCTTCTCTTCATTCCAATCCTCCATCCTTTATGGATCCACAGTGTTTATCCCATGCCCCTTTGAAATCCTTCACAGTTTTAGTCTTCACCACTTCCTCCGGAAGGGCATTCCAGGCATCCACCACCCTCTCCGTGAAGTACTAAGGCCTAAACAAAAGTCTGGATATCCATACTGGATCAGCCTTAGCCACCATTTGTATATGAGGCTTTATTGATAATTTGGAATCTAATATTACCCCTAAGTTATAGACCACATGCACGTCAGGGATCACTACGTCTCCAAACCTTATTTCTACATTTCACTAACACAAACTTGTTGACAAATTTTTAACACACTGTTTGGTTTTTTGTACCTGTAAGACTAATCTGAATTTTCCTAACCAGGAGCATACCCAAACAATTATTAACTTGCCTTTCTAGAAGGCCACCATCTTAACTGCACCGTAGACAGATCTGCAAATCACCAGCATATATAAAACACCCAGGGTGCAACATAATCCCCCTATTGAATGCCAGTAAATATTAAAAAGAAAAAAAGATAAGGAAGACCCCCAAGATACCCCTTTTTTTGCCATACAGATGATTTTCTCAACCACTATTTATTGACTTCTATCAGTTAGAAAGGAAGAAAACCATTTTAAAACTGTAGCTGATATCCCTATTATTGTAAGTGCTGCAGTAGTAAGTCACGATCAACTGAATCATAAGCCACAGATTTATCTAATTGAATTAACCAGATGAAGTTATTCCTATTCAGTTCACACATTGCAAATAGTCAATCAAGGACACCAGTAAATATTTAGTTCCACCATGTTTCCAGAAGCCCATTTAATAACAATTCAAAACATTATCTTCCAAATACTGATTCAATTGCAAGGCAACGCCCACTTCTCTACAATTTTTCTAACAGTTGAAAGATTTGAGATTGGAGAAAAATTGGCTTTTTCTAGTCCAGGAAAGAGGGATCCTTTAATATTGGATGAACTAGTGCATGTTTCAAAATATTTCCTACAACACCAATGATAGGTATTTGTATCCCTTTAGGAGGCCCAACTAGTAACTCGAGGTAAGGTTTAGGTATTAGTGTAGGGGGTTATGGCTAGGCACTCTCTCTCTCTCTCTCTCGCTTTCCCTCACTCACCACCATTTTACACTCAGCGGCAATCTTAGCATATATCTGCAGCTGTTTAAACCAGTCACTTTTTATCCTTTCTACATAGGGACAGTAACTTCCAAAGCGACGCAAGGGCGCACATGTGTGCGTCTATGTGCACATGTTATAAAATAGCCTGACTGCACGCAAATGTATGCTCAATTTTAAGTGGATGCGTGCCTATCAGCTCAAATGCCACTTCCTCCATGTAAGTGGTAGGAATTTAAAAAGCACGCACACAGACACCATTGCCCGTTTTACCAGTTTGTTCCAAGATTGCCCAGTTCCAAACTCCCCTTCCTTCCCACCTGTTAGCTCCTACCTTTAAAACCCCACTGAGCTGCCTAGGTTTTTATGTTTTATAAGTTACGTCAACCATATCAGAAGTAAACTTATATGGTAGGGGATCCTGGTGTGCACCAATGCACACAATTATTTACATGCAAATTTTAGGTTAAAATCCTGGAATGCCCATGCCCTGTCCAGACCATGCTCTGCCCAATTTAAAAAAAAAAAATCCATTTGTGCATGCAGGGGCATGTGTGCACATATCTGGGCAGCTTTTAAAATCTGCGTGGCGCAAACTGGCCAGACATATTTGCACATCCTCTGAAGCACACATCAGGCTTTTAAAATTCACCTTTAAGAGTAGGAGAATATTTTGCTCCCATTCCTATTTAAATTGAGAAATTTCTAACCTGGGGAGCACCTTTTTCATCTTTTTACCTACATTAACTCAGATCTTCCCTGCAATTGCATAATGATCTGATCATAATACTGTAGTGACCTGCAAATATGATATTTGTTGCCTATAAATCGCCTCTGAACATAACATTAAATGAATAGTATGTCCTAATCTTTGTGTTGGGCCCTTTCATCAATTGCTGCACACCTAACGTAGCCATTAAATCCAGCTGTATATTAAAATCCACCAAAAAAATTATATTCTTTTTAGTCAATATTAAGTCATTAAAAACTGCAGTCTATGATCAACCCAAAAGGCAGGGGGAGGGGCATATATCACCCCAATTTGAATATTTAAAACCTCAGGTGGTAACTTTCAAAGGGGCGCGCGCAGGTGCACGTTGAGGCAAGTCGGCGCACGCACAAGGACGTGGCAATTTTATAACGTGTGCATGCTATAAAATACAATGGGTGCATGCACAAGTATGCCCGATTTTAAATGTACATGCCCCCTAGCTGCATAAATCTTGTTTCTCCCGCACAAGGCAGGGTATTTTGTATTGGGCGTGTGCCCAAACCATTGCCAATTTCGTCAGTTCGTCCACCAGTTTGCCCAGTTAAGATCTAGGTCCTCTAAACCCCTCCCCCCCCCCCCAATTTAATAGCCCGCACTCCTCTCCAATTACCTCAGACCCTTTAAACCCAACAGAAATGGCTTTTTATTTTTATTTTTAAAAGTTATGCCTCCTCCATAGCAGAAGTAAAGTCATGTGGCACTGGATAAGGGCGCGCACCGGGTACGTAAGAATTTGTGTGCACGTATTTTGACCACGCCCATGCCCTGCCCATTTTAGAATCTCAATGAGATGTGCCTGCAGCCCAAGAAGCTTTGAAAATGCGATGGACATGTGTAAGCCTGACTTGTGTGCGCATCCCCTAATTTAGGCGCATGCCTGGCTTTTAAAATTCATGTCTTAATAAGTAATGCCTCAACTCCTCCCCCCCCTCACATAAAACAATCAGGGCCACATGAACCCTCAAACTTTCTTTATAAAATATTAAAAATCCTCAACCCCTTCTACCTTTTCTAATCTGACCTTGAAAAGAATAACCTGGAGGAGTCGTCAGGTTTAATAATACCAAATCGTCCTCAGGGTGCCATCATTCTATTATAAATAACATCTCTAAAAAGGTATTCAATAATACTGACAACATATAGACCTTTTTCCCTAACTGATTGGGCATTAATATAGCCAAATGGCAACTGAAAACCTCTGCCATTAAAACCTACATGTCTCTGTTTTATACCAATTTTAGGAGCCACCAAGCACCGTACATATTTCCTATCCAAAATCATAACACCTTCGTAACCCTCCGTAAACACCCTTCCCGGTCACTATTGGAATACCACAAACGTCTTCCACAAACCCACCTCTAACCCCCTGCAATACAATAAGCAAATAATCACAACAATTATACATTTTCATAACAAAATCTGAGTATAAATAAAATTACATGATCCACCACTCTCAAAAAAACACCATAATATCAAACTGCTGTACTACCATGCATGTGCCCATGAAGTGGCCTACCTACGGGTCAACCCTAATATGGTGGATGCTGGCGACGGTGGATGATGACACCACGAGGGGGCGGTCCTGCAGTCCTCAACTCTCCATGGAGCAACAGCAACCTCTTCAAAATCACTGGCAAGGTGAGCAGAACTACTGAGATGAAGAGTAAAGTACAGCACGCAGCACCCGGCAGAGCGTCCTTTTTTCTGCTGCTTACAAAATAGCAACTTTCATGCATACCGAACCCAACCCCAGAATGCCCCTAAACCATCCACTGCAAGTACACAAGTACTCTTCATGTTTATAAAACATGTATGTGCTACCTACGCACTAAGGGGTAGATTTTTAAACCTGCGTGGGCGCGTCCATGTGCGCGCGCTACCCGGCGCGCGCACATGGACACGCGATTTTATAGCAGGCACGCGCATGTTATAAAATCAGGGGTTGGTGTGCGCAAGGGGAGGTCGCAATTGTGCACCTTGCGTGCGCCGAGCCCGCACCAGGCCGTGCTGCCTTCCCCAGTTCCCTTCCCCTACCTCCCCCACTCTTTCCCCCCTACCTTTCTCTTCTTGTTTTTTCTGTTATAAAACTTACTTCAGCATGGGGCTGAGGTAATTGCGCACGCCGGCCGACTGCCAGCGCGCATTCCCCAGCACAGCAGCCCTGCGGAAGCCTCTGGCCATGCTCCCGCCCAAGGACCGCCCCCGGACTGCCCCTTTTTTGCAAGCCCCGGGGCTTACACGCGTCCTGGGGCTTTACGCATGTCGCCGGGCCTTTTGAAAATAGGCCCGGCATGCGTATGCCCGATTACGTGCGTAACCCTTTGAAAATCCGGCCCTAAGGTAAATTTTAAGACCTGCAGGTGAATGCACACGTGCGCACGTTTGCCAGCGTGCTCACATGGATGCGGCGATTTTATAACCTATACGTGTACATGCGCATCTATGCACGCGTACTATGAAATCTGCTATTCTCGTGTATATGTGTGCATTATTTTATATTGACACACACATAGGCGTGCAAATGCCACCTCATGCGCGTAAGTGGGGAGAATTTTAGTAGCTATGCGCACGACGCAATAGCCCTTTTCCAAGTTCACCCCAGTAAAGGAAGGACTACCCAATCCACCTAGCTCACTTGCCTCCCTTTTATGTTATTAGCCCCGATCCTTAAAACCCCGCTGACTAGCCTATTTTCTTTTGTTACATGACTTCCACGCCATCCATAGCAGAAGTAAAGTTACGTGGTAGGGAACCCTGGCGCACGCTTGTGCACGTAATTACTTATGTGCTGCCTGCATTTTACAGGCTCGGCTTGCCCATGACCAGCCAAGATCTCACCCATGCTACACACCTTTTTGCTTTTCATGATTTACGCACGTAGAGGGACATACACGCATACCCGCACAGGTTTTAAAATCTGCGCGCCGCACCAAGTCACGCGCATATCTCCTGGCTTCAAAGCATGTAGGGGTTTTAAAATTTACATGTGCTAATCTTATGCTCCTACCCCTTACCTTCACTATATATTTTTCTCCTTTAAATATTTGTTATTAAAGACCCTTCATTACAGTATCACAGCCAAAAAAGTGACTAAGCATTAACGGAATCTAACTGCAAAATCATTTGAAAAGTAATTAATTTGTCAGACTCTGTAGAAGCATTACCTGTTTTAGAGTACTTTCTCAGCTGTTAATTTCAACAGAGCAGACTGTCGAATTTACATAAGAATAGGAGATTCATATATTATCAGTACAGGAAGTACTTAACATTTAATATAATAACATAGCATGAGAACATTTTTCAAAGGGTTCAAACAAAATAACAACTAATTCCAGAATCATCCTTCAAGATGATGATTAGCCCTGTTCTTTTTCAGTAAAGAAAAATATTCTCCTCTTTGTAATTATAATCATCTTATAAATTCCTACTTTGTTCTACCATCAGACTTTTACAGCTGTTCCTAGCAATCTGCATTTTCTGAGAGCTAATCAAGATGGAATATTCTCTTTCATATAACAAAGACCGGTATAATTCTACTCTTAGACGGTAACTTTTAAACAGGTGCACACGTGCATGCATTTGTCAGCCAGCATCCACGGACGCAGCCACTATATAACATAGGCGCGTATATGTGTGCATGTTACAAAATAGCCTGATGCACACCTATGGGCTAAAATGTCGCTTCAACCTCAAGGGTGGGGGGATTTTAATTGACATGCATTCCCAAGCCATTACCAGTTTTCTCAGTTTCTTCCCAGTTTGCCCAGGTAAGGGACAGGACTTCCAAACCCCCCTAGTTAAATAGCCTCCTGTTTCCCTGTGTTAGGATTATGAGGTGTTGGAGTGGATTCTTGGGTACTGCGGTGATGGCCATTCCCATGGGGAGGAGCCCCGTGAGGAACCGCAGTACTAGGCTAGACTCTATACACGCAAACACAGAGAAGTATTTATTGTACAGCTCAATGGTACTGCCCGGAGAGTGGGCAGTGGTGAACGTAGCCCAGTGAAGTAGTCCAGGGGTCCTCAGCAGAGGAGATCAGTCTCACACTCGAGTAGGTGATAGGCAGTGTGGCGTAGCAGGGACAGGTCCCAGATGTAGGCACAGTGCTGCAGCTGAAGGTGAGACAGACTGAAAGGGTTAGCACTCACTGAAGCAGAAAGCTGTATAGTTGAAGGTCCTGGCAGGCAGAAGTTGATCAGTGGCAGGCACCAGATTAGGGAGAGCAGGTCCTCGAGGAGCAAGTACCCGGTATCCCAAGATAGGTACCTGAAATAGAGCAGAAGGGCCCCCGAGAAGCGGGTATCCAGGTTAGGAGAATTACCCCGAAGGGCAGAGAGAGCTTCCTGCGGCAGCTGGGAAGTGGCAGAGCAGCTTAGACCAGAGGCAATCCAATCCTTGCTAACTCACGGGCCGATACAGTACAGTGCGCTCCGACGGAGCGCACTGTTAACCTGCCATTGGACGCGCGTTTTCCCTTACCCCTTATTCAGTAAGGGGCAGAAAACGTGCGTCCAACCCGCCGAACCTAATAGTGCCCTCAACATGCAAATGCATATTGATGGCCCTATTAGGTATTCGCACGCGATTCAGTAAGTAAAATGTGCGGCCAAGCCGCACATTTTACTTTCAGAAATTAGCGCCTACCCAAAGGTAGGCGCTAATTTCTTCCGGCACAGGGAAAGTGCACAGAAAAGCAGTAAAAACTGCTTTTCTGTGCACCCTCCGACTTAATATCGCCCGAAAGTTAAAAAACGTAAAAAATAAAAATAAAAAAAAAATTTTGAAGTCGGCTGGCAGCTGTCGGGTCGAAAACCGGACGCTCAAGTTTGCCGGTGTCCGGTTTCCGAGCCCGTGGCTGTCAGCAGGCTCGAGAACAGACGCCGGCAAAATTGAGTGTCGGCTGTCAAACTCGCTGACAGCCACCGCTCGGGGCCAAAAGGAGGCGCTAGGGATGCGCTAGTGTCCCTAGCGCCTCCTTTTGCCCATTTCTACTGCCGGACCTGAATCGCGCGCGGACTTTACTGAATCGGCCCGTCGGTTTGTTAGCAAACGAAGGGCAGGCTAAATACCAGGATGTGATGACATCACTTGGAGGGGATGCCCCCAAGGTTCCCGCCATGATGTGGATGAAGGCGTGGGGTGGGTTGCGTGCGCGCGCGCACACCCTAGGAGGCCCTCAGGAAAATCATGGCGAACACCGTCGCCGATCCGGGGACACCAGAGAGGGTGGCATGAAGACGTGGCAGCAGCCATCTTCCCAAGGCCTGAGGAGAGGGAAGGAAGAAAGGTGAGGCACAGAGGTCGAAGCTGCCTGAGACTGACGGACGCAACACCCTGTTAGCCCCGAGCTTTAAAACCTCTCCGATCTATTTTCTTTATTACTTACTTGTCCTCCATAGTAGAAGTAAAGTTATGTGATAGGTGCATAGCCATGTGTCGGGGTCCCCTAAGTATTAATCTAAAGATAAAATCTAGGAACGCCTATGCCCACCCTGCCTATACCCTGCCCCTTTTTGGGAATTTTTCATTTGTGCGTGCAGCAGGAGATGCATGCATACTCGGGCAGCTTTTAAAATCCGCTCAGTGCACTCCGGCCCGACATATTTGTGTATCTCCCAATTTTGGCGCACGTCGGGATTTTAAAATTCACCTTTTACTTTTTACTTTGTATCATGAATCCTTTATTCATCACATATGTTATGTGTATATGTATATGTTTGGAATTGCCTAGACAAAAGCCAAATATGAATATTTTACCCCACTAAGCAGATACATTTTGTGTATACAGCTCACTGTGTGCTTAAAATTCATCTGGATAAACAGAAGCTGTCATGGAGGCTGGCTAAAGTTATGCATATAAGTCAGGTCAGAAAAATAAGAGGACCATATTCAAAGGCCATTTAGATGGATAACTCAAAACTTATCCATCTAAATGGAAAATTTTGCATATTCAGCCACTTATCTGTCAAAGTTATAGCTGGATAAGTAGTTATCGGACTATAATTTAGCCAAATAAAAAAGAGGCTTCCCAAGGCATTCCTGGAACACGATGAGTTTCACAGCTAACCTAGCTGAATATCGGGTATATATGGATAGGTTATCTAAACAGCTTTAGTCCTGCTTCAGAGCTGGTGTAAAGTTATCCAGCCTTGTGTGGCCTGATAACTTTCTACTTAACCAGATACCTTAAAAAATATCTGTTTAAGTAGTGCTCTCAGTATTTAAACAAACAAACAAACAAAAAAAAGATATCAAAGGGCCTGCAGCCCAAATGTTCCCTTCACCAGGCTTAAATGTAAAAGGGCCCTTTCGGGCCACCTCACAGTCCCCAAAATTTACTGGGCCCCTCCATCTTCAGAGGAAAATTTCAAATCTTCAGCCCCTGGACTTAATCAAGCAAGGTCGGGAGAACATGGTACAAATCTACCCTTCTTTCTCTTCATCACTCCAAATAACATTAAATCTTCACTGATGATAACTGTGCTGTTCGTATGTACGGTTGTGCATGTAAAACTGCCCTCCACAACCCAACTCACCACACGAATCTCATTCCGAGTTACTAGTGCCCCCTCTTACAGTGAGCTAAATAGTTAACTTTTTGGTGAGCCTCTACACAGGCAGGCTCTCTCTCATACATATTGTGATAGAAGCCTGTCCAGTCAGTTTTTGGCACGGGCGCTATTTTTGCTATATTTACAGCAAAATGATGAATTTAGTCCTAAGTGTCTTAAAGTTGTGTGTGTTACTTTATGTGCCTATATTTCATTGCAGACATGTGTGTAGGTCCCATTAAATATCTGGGTAAAATTTCACATATAACTTTACCCGAATAACTTACCCACTCACCAGTTCTCTGAATATCAAGGTCTATATAAATTTTATGAAATTATCTCCTTATAACATTCAGCATAAATTTGTGGGCTGTTATGTGCTCAAGTTACACCAATTTAGAAAGCAAATTTAGATGGAAAGCGGCTAGCGGCTGAATATTCACCTCATAGAGCAGTGGTTCTCAATGTTGTGTCGGAGGTGGACCCTTGGGCCGAGGTGGGGTTGACGCAACCCATAGGTAAGGACCGACAGGTCCCCACTGTCGGCAGGTGGAGTGGGCTGATAGGCAGAGGCCGCTGGAGCTTCACCTATACCAGCCCTTGTTCCCAGCGGGTTAAGCCTTTGGGTGCTGGGGCCAGTAGGACGTAGGTGGGCCTCAAGATAGAGTAGCAAGAGAAGTTGGTTAAGCCCAGAGACAGCAGGCAAGGGATGGTGTAGTCCTACTCTGGACTGGGTCAGGTTCTGGAAACTCGGGCACCAATGAAACAAAGGCAGACTGAGGGCACTCGAGCAAAGGTAGGCCGAAGCCTAATGTCCACATCCAGGGAGTAGGCAGAAGAGGTGTCAAATGGTAGGCTTGAGTCAGGGCTGGTGGCAAGTGATGCTGAGATCTGATCACAGAGAATCAATATCATAGTCAATCAAAGCTGAGGTCTGGTCACGTAGAAGTCAATAGCGTAGTCGATCAAGGCTGAGGTCTGATCATGGAGAAGTCAATAGCACAGTCAGACAAAGCGAGGGTCAGTGTCTGGAGATGAGCAATATGTGTTCAGGCGAAGGAGAGGTCTGGGTCTGGAAATAGGCTGTAGCATAGTCAGGCGAAGCGGTCAAAGTCCACGTAATCAATCCGAAGCGTAGGCAGGGCAGGAACTAGGAATGAAGAGCATCAGGAACGTAGAGTAGAGACGAATCTCTAATAGCAATGAGTACTCGACCAGCGAGGAGACCTGTTGCAAAGGCATGCTATGGAGCGGGGCCTGAGCTAAACTACTATGAAGAGGTTGACGTCAACATCCAGGGCCATGGCCAGGTTCCCGCTGCGGTCCCTACATAAGGATCAGCGATGTGCGTGTGCCTAGGGAGGGGCGTGGCATATGTAATGGCGTCTCTCCACGGGCCATGCGGAGAGGCCCGATGAGCGGTAGCATCATGACCTGGAACGTTGGGGGCTGTGGCAGAGCTGGAGGCACCGGAGGAGACCTGAGGTCGGAGCTGGTGGCCCACCACCACTAGTGAGGAGGAACAAGAGGCTGGAGTCCTTGTGAAAAAGTGAAAGGGCCATGCTGCAGGTCTACCGCGGACAGCACACTTAACACTTAACCTTTACGCCCCCCTCTTGGAGGTCTGGGTTTGCTCAAATGGGCACGATGGTATTTCATGAGGAGGGTTTTGTCCAGGATGTTCTGAGCTGGTTCCCACAAATTTTCTTCGGATCCGTAACCTTCCCAAGAAAGGAGGTATTCCCACCGGCAGCCTCTACTGCAGACATCGAGGATTTTTTGTACCTTGTACGTCGTATCAGTTTCTGCCACAAGTGGAGGTGGCTCAGGAGCCTTCCAGGCAGGCCAGGATAGGATCACAGGTTTTAAGAGCGATATATAAAATGCATTATGTATTCCCAGTGTAGGAAGCAGCCAAAGCTGTTATGTAATGGGTCCAATGTGTCAGGTGACCGTAAAAGGTGCAATATACCTTGGAGTGAACCTTTTGGACAGTATAAAGTCGGATATACCGAATGCTTAACCAGACTTTCTGACCAGGGAGGAATTCAGGAGCCGAGCGACGTTGACTGTCATTTCTCTTGGCCCGGGAAGCAGCCTGACGTAAGTGAAGATTCGTCTGCTCCCATAAAATCTTAAGGGCATCCGCAGTGGCTTGTGCTGCAGGGGACAGCACTAATAGAGGTATGGGCAGAGGTGGTCAAAAGGCGATTCATTCACTCGGCTTGTCCGTTAGCTTGGGGATGATAGGCAGTTGTTAGGCTGATGTTAATACCAAATTTTCGGCAGAGTGCTACAATATATAGCAATGAACTGTGGACCTCTGAGACAATGTCTTTGGGTCATGGTTGTTTTCTACAGACAAGAGAATGGTGACGTGCTGGTAGCAGTGGCAATGTGGGAGTTATGAGAAAACTCCATACAGGAAAAAGGTTCGGACCAATTGTCTTGGCGGTCTTTGATGTAAGCGTACAGGAAGACCTTCAAAGAGCGATTCATTTGCTTGGCTTGTCCGTTAGCTTGGGGATGATAGGCAGTTGTTAGGCTGATGTTAATACCGAATTTTCGGCAAAGAGTGCAACAATATATAGCAATGAACTGTGGACCTCTGTCTGAGACAATGTCCTTGGGTAGGTCATGCAATCTAAAGATATGGTGGAAGAATAGGCGTGCCAACTCTGGAGCAGATGGTAGGCCCGGTAGAGGGATAAAATGGGGCATTTTTGAAAATCGGTCTATGGTTACCCATATAACGGTATGACCCTTAGATGGAGGCAAATCCACGATGAAATCCATAGACAGGTGGGTCCACAGTTCCTCGGGAGATGGAAGTGGTTGTAGGAGACCCCCAAGGTCGACCGACCGGGGGATTTTGCTGTGCACAGATATTACAGGATTCGACATATGCTTTAGTGTCAGAGACCATAGTAGGCCACCAGAAGAACCGCTGGAGCAGTGCCAAGGTCCGTGCTTGACGTGGATGACAGCAAATTTGGAATAATGTGCCCAGCGGAGAACTCTTTCTCGGAGTCGTCGGGGCACGACTGTCTTCCCAGCAGGAACTGGGTGAATGGCAGATAAACAAATACAGGCTGGGTCTATTAAGTGGCTACATTCTTCCGGAGTGTCTTCAGGCTCGAAGGATCGTGATAGAGTATCCGCCCAAAGATTTTTATCAGCTGGACAATAACAAAGCTCAAAATCAAACCTGGAAAAGAACAGAGCCCATTGAGCTTGACGGGCGTTGAGACATTGGGCTTGACTCAGATGTTCCAGATTCTTATGATTGGTGAACACAGTGAATTTGTGTTGCGTGCCCTTTATCCACGGGCACCATTCTTCAAGAGCCAATTTTATGGTGAGTAACTCACGATCCCCTATGCTGTAATTTTGCTCCGCAGATGAAAATTTACGGGAGTAGAAGGATCATGGGACTATAGTACTGGAAGCGGTGCGCTGACTCAGGACTGCCACAGCCCCAATGGCGGAGGCATCCACTTCAACTAGAAATGGATGATTCGGGTCAGGATGATGTAAACAAGACCCCTTCTAGAAGGCTTCTTTAAGGTGGTAGAAGGCTGCAATGGCCTCCCGAGTCCAATTTCACGTATCTCGACCTTTGCGAATTAAGGCCGTCAAAGGAGCAGCCAGAGTAGAGTAATGTGAAATGAATTGACGATAATAGTTGAGGAATCCCAGGAAGTGCTAGAGAGATACCCTATCACGATCCTTTGAGACGCACGGGCTGTGGCCAATCCTGGATTCCTTTTAACTTGGCTGGATCCATGGAAAACCTTTGTTGAGAGATAATATAACTGAGGAAAGACAGGCTGGATTTCTCGAACAAGCATTTCTCCAATTTTACAGATGGTTCTCACGAAGGCATAGGATGACGGTTTGAACATCAGTGTGGTGGGTGTCCAGGTCTTTAGAAAAGACAAGGATATCGTCCAAATAAGCCACGACTTTGGTATACAGCAAATCTCTAAAAATTTCGTTCATCATTCGTTGGAATACTGCAGGCGCATTACAGAGGCCGAAGGGCATCACCAGGTATTTGTAGTGCCCATCCTGGGTGTTAGAGGCAGTCTTCCAAATATCGTCAGGGCGGATTCGTACCAGGTTACATGCTCCACGTAGGTTCAACTTTGTAAATAAAGATGCTCCCTGAAGACGATCGCTCAGAGATTAGTGGCAGAGGATACTTGTCCTTATGGGTGATGGCGTTTAGGCCATGGTAGTCAATACACAGCCTAAGTGACAATCTTTCTTGGTCACAAAAAAGAATCCCGCCTCAGCAGGAGAAGTAGAGGGGTGAATGAATCCTTTCGCAAGGTTTTCTTGGATATACTCCATCATGGCCCTCGTTTCAGGCAGAGACAGAGGGTAGGTGCATCCTCGAGGGAACGTGGTACCTGGAAGGAGATCAATAGGACAATCAAACCTCCGAAGAGGTGGAAGAAGGTCTGCTTTTTGCTTGGAGAACATGTCCTCGAAGTCTATGTAAGGGGCAGGTATGCCCAAAGAAGTGAAAGCCAAAGGAACCACAGATGGAGGTACCACTTTCTGGAAACAAAACTGATGGTAGGCAGGACCCCACTCCACCAGTTGCAACAAACCCCAATTAAACTGGGGAGAATGCTTCTGTTTCCAGGGGAGTCCAAGAACTACCGGATGGATGGATTTCTCCAATACTAATAGGTCGAGTTCCTCAGTGTGTAAGGTGCCAGTGTGCAGCTGGACAGGTTCTATAGTAAGGGAGATTCGGCTGGGAAATGGCTCTCCATAAATAAATGCGATACTTAAGGAGGTCTCAAGCGAGCGGGACTTTATAGTCAGGAGCTGAACAACGTCCTTGAGAATGAAATTACCTCCTGCTCCGGAATCTACCAGAGCAAGGACTGGGAAGGACCAAGAATCCCAGATCAAGGTAATTGGTACAGATAACTGAGGGGCCAGAGAGGTTGTGCCCAAGTTCAGGACCCCTACTGAACTTGGGCCAGGAAGTTTCCCGGACAGATAGGACAAGTCTGTAGATGGTGGTCAGGTGCTCCGCAATACAGACACAGACCGGTTTTGTCTGTGCCGGAGGCACTCTTCCGGTGTCAGCTGCCCATGTCCCAACTGCATGGGCTCTTCCATCTTAGCCACCATAGTGGCTTGGGGCAGGATTGGTAGTTGATGGCGAATGGGACCGAACCCGAGAAGGCTTCTTGGGCATCCGACTCTCCTGGTGATGCTCTTGGAGACGGTCTGTCAAGGCTATCAGGTTCTCAAGAGAGGAAGGGAGCTCCCTTGCAGCCAGCTCATCCTTCAGCTGTGAGGAAAGTCCTTCCAGGTAGGTAGCTCATAGGCAGCCTTCCTGCCAGGCGAGCTCAGTAACCAAAGTCCGAAACTTGATGGTATAGTCGAAGAGACTTCTTTGACCTTGATGGAGATGTAGTAAGCTGGTGCTTGCCACGGCATGCCGCCCGGGATCATCAAAGGTCCGTCAAAACCCAGCCATAAACTGAGACAGTTCCTCTAGCAAGGAATCCGAGCGTTCCCACAGTGGGGAAGCCCAAGCCAGTGCCTTCCCTTCGAGATGAGATAAGATGAAGGTGACTTTGGTCAATTCGTCCTGGAAGATGGAGGGCTGCAGAGCAAATTGCATATAGCATTGGTTAATGAATCCTCTGCAGAGTCTGGAGACACCATTGAAGCGCGGGGGCACTGGTAGAACCAACAAGGCATGAGGCAACAATTGAGATGGCTGTGGATGAGGAGGAGCCGGAGTAGAAGCTGGATTATTAGTGAGGGCATCAAACCAGGCGTGAAGACGATCCATGGAGGAGGTCAATGCCTCAAGAAACTGCTGCTGTTCTTGTACCTTGGATGCCAGGCCTGGGCTGGCCTGGAGGGCACATGGCTCCACCGAGTCTATGGTCTTTGCAACCTGTTGCATCAGAGGTGGACCCTTGGGCCGAGGTGGGGTTGACACAATCCATAGGTAAGGACCTACGGGTCCCCACTGTTGTGCAGGTGGAGTGGGCTGATAGGCAGAGGCCGCTGGAACTTCACCTATACCAGCCCTCGATCCCCGCAGGTTGCGCCTTTGGGTGCCGGGGCCGGCAGGACTTAGGTGGGCCTCCAGATAGAGTAGCAAGAGAAGTTGGTTCAGCCCAGAGACATCATGCGAGGGATGGTGTAGTCCAACTCTGGACTGGGTCAGGTTCTGGAAACTCGGGCACCAATGAAACAAAGGCAGACTGCGGGTGCTTGAGCAAAGGTAGGCCAAAGCCTAATAAGTCCATGTCCAGGGAGTAGGCAGAAGAGGCATCCAATGGTAGGCTTGAGTCAGGGCCGGTGGCAATCCAGGGGCTGTGGCAAGTGATGCGGAGGTCTGATCACGGAGACAATCAACATCATAATCAATCAAAGCTGAGGTCTGGTCACGGAGAAGTCAACAGCATAGTCGGACAAAGCGAAGGTCAGGGTCTGAAGATAAGCAATACGTGGTCAGACGAAGCAGAGGTCTGAGTCTGGAGATAGGCTGTAACATAGTCAGGCAAAGCGGAGGTCTGAGTCTGGAGATAGGCTGTAGTGCAGTCAGGTGAAGCAAAGTCAAAGTCCGTGTAATCAATCCGAAGCATAGGCAGGGCAGGAACCAGGAACAAAGAGGATCAGGAATGTAGAGACAAATCTCTAGTAGCAACAAGTACTTGACCAGAGAGGAGACCTGTTGTAAAGGCACGCTATGGAGCGAGACCTGAGCTTAAATTCTATGAAGAGGTTGACATCATCATCCGAGGCCGCGGCTAGGTTCCCGCCTCGGTCCCTACATAAGGATCAGCGATGCACACGCGCACCTAGGGAGGGGCATGGCGCGGCTAGTGGCTTCTCTCTGCGGGCCGATGAGCAGTAGCATCATGACTTGGAATGCTGGGGACTGTGGCAGAGCCAGAGGCACCGGAGGAGATCCGACGTGGGAGCTGGCGGCTCACCATCTCTAACGAGGCTGGAGTCCTTGTGGAAAGGTGAGAGGGCCGTGCTGCGGGTCTGCCGCGGACGGCATGCGTAACACTCAACAGGTGTGTTGGGACACACTGGTGTGTCGCGAGGTCCTGGGAGGTGTGTCGCAGGGCCAGCAGATGACTGCCTTCTTATCAGCCTGGGTGGGAGTTGGCTTACTACTCTTATATTATGCCTTCTCCTCTTTCTGGCCCACTGGGAGGCTGTTTCCTCCTTCACCAGATCAAAGCAAGACATTGCCAGGTCCTGCTGTTCTGGGCCTGATGGGAGGCAAACTTGATCTTACCCTGCTGAGTCTGGAAGTGATGCTGCTGATGAGCTCTTCACCCTGTGGTGGGTGGACAAAAGGAGGTTGGGGATGCTATGAAGATGAAAGGGGAACGGAGAGAGAGTGTGGGGGCTGCTGAGTAGGAAGGGGTGGGAATCAGGGGGTCGGAGTAGCTGGGCAGGCAGGGAGATGGGATGAAGGGGGTAGGGAGAGTCAAGCAAGGGAAAGAGGGAGCACAGGGATGTGGGGGGATCAGGAATGCTGGGCAGGGATATGAGTGTGAGCAGATGATTGAAAGTGGAATAATTGGGAGAAGGGAAGGATGATGGCGGCATGGAAGGGGAATGTATTTTAAAATGTGTTTCTGTTACTGAGATAGCACCAGAATCAGAATATCTTTTTTATATAGTGAACTAGCCATTAAGCCCGTAACAATGAGCTACATTAAAATGTATTTTTTGGTACATTTCCTTCCCCCTCCCCCCTCATTCTCCCCTCTCCCCCTCAGTCTCCCCCCTCCCTCTCTATTCTCCTTCCCTCCCCTCCCTCTCTCCTCCCTCCCCCTCCCCTCAGTCACTCCCCCCTCCCCTCAGTCACTCCCTCCTTCCCTCAGTCACTCCCTCCCCTCTTCCCCCTCCCCTCAGTCACTCTCTCCCCTCAGTCACTCCCTCCCTCCCCCCTCCCCTCAGTCACTCCCTCCCCCTTCCCCTCAGTCACTCCCCCTCTCTCAGCTCATTCACAACCCCTTCGGATGGCACAAACGGAAGATCTCCAGGGGAGGTCCTTCCCTCCCTCGTGCACGCCGTCCGCCGCCGCTACTGCTCCTCCCAGCGCCATTTTTGTTACAGGCAAGCTCTGACCGAAGTGCTCGCCCGCGCATGCGCGGTAGAGCTGCTCTCTACCGAGCATTTGCGGCATGTCGGTCAAGCTTCATTTATCTAGTAGATTGTATTTGAAATATCCTAGTTCTGTTTTGCATCCTTTGTTTGTGGACGGGTGGGGGATGCAGGTTCTTGTGGATTCAGAGTATATGTTTACATTTAGCTGCATGATGGTCAAGGGTTCAGTGTGTCACACCCATAGGCATTATCTGCCAGGTGTGTCCCAATAGAAAAAAAGGTTGAGAAGCACTGTCAGAGCATACAAGCCTAGGCAGTTTTAGTTATTTTAAGTAGGCTTTTTAAATATTATGGAGAGTATCTATGGGTTCAGAAAATCAATCTGCTGGGTCAATTCAATTGTTTCTAGAGAAACATGCTGGGATGCAGAACAGATATGAGCCAGTGAAAGTAGCATTTTATCAAAACATTTAGTTTTAGAACTAACTATGGAATCCACATGGCTACAAATCCTGTGTACACATTGGGGTCGCTTTTCAAAACTGCGTGTGCCTCCATGAGTGTGCAGTTCCCGGCGCGCACACATAGACACACTGTATAACATGCACGCGCCAGTGCACGCATATTGTAAAATCTGATCTCCACTGCATGCGCATGTGCAGGCGGAGCGCAACTCGTGTGCACGGGGGGGATTTTCAAATAACGCGTGGCGACGCAATCCGTCTTTTTACCAGTTTCAGTCTGCTCCAATTAAGGAGCGGACTGGGAGGGAACTTCCCAACCCCCTCTGCCTAACCTTCCCTTCCCTTTCCCCAACCCCTAACCTCTACCTAGCTACCCGAAATTTTTTTTATTTTATTTTATTTTTTTCTGCTTCTCCAGAGCAGAGATATTTTCCATGCACTGGCAGCTAGCCGACCGCGCTTCCCCAGGATAGCTGCTAATGGCACTTTTTCAGGGCCTGGCACTTCTGCGAGTAGCAGGGGTTATGCGCATGGTGGGGCCCATTCTAAAATGTGCGCAGTGGGCACAAGGCCCAACCACACATGTAATCCCCATTTTCCACAGTTTTAAAATGTAGTTGTTTCTGTATTAAACTGGTATTCCTGATTGGCCATTATATGCCAAAATCATTAGATTCAAAAACAGCTTCCTGTAGTTTGTGCCATAATATCAGAATCAATCAAAATCAATCTAGGCTTCACAGTCAGAAGGAAAGTAGATACCATTGTAAACACCCCTTGCTTTTATTTGATAAATGATTGACTTGAGAAGATATTTATACTGAAAAATAATGGGAAACTGGCTAGGTTCAGGTACATAAAGTACCTGCTGAACTGAACCCTGATTTTGCTCTCACAATGTTCGAACGAATACCGAACTGAGGATGTGATGGTGTTGCTAAAAATAATTAAGCCAAACACTAAGCAGTACTACATGCGTTTGTTCCCTAGCGAAACCTGCAGGCAATGTTCCAACATAGTAAATGTCAACAGATAAGGATCATCTGGCTCACTAAGCTTGACCCCTTACACTGCTGTTGTTAGTCTTCAGCCATTCCTGCCTTTAATACCACTCACTGTGTTGACATCTCTCAGTTTCAGACCTTACAAAGTTAACCACCTGCAGGAGATCACTCCTTACCTTTCACGTCCTTTGCTGGGATGTGTAGTCTAGACAGCTTGCTGCCCATGCTAGGTGATTTGCCACCTCCCCCCAATTATATTTGAGAATCTGCCAAAGCTCTGCTGCTACTATGCGCTGGTTGACATTACCTCTTCTTTTATGGAGTGTGATGTGGTTGTACAACCATTTGGATGGCATACATCATTTCTATTCCATGTCTAACGAGCTATGCTATGAATAGTACAGCTTTTAGATCACTTGTCATGGATCACTTTCAGTGCATTGCAGCTAGGAACATATTTGCTTCATAATGGCTCACACTGGAGTAGCTTCACCAAAAACTATTCCATTACACAAATAATTCTGCTGATATATCATCCTGTCTTGCCAGTAAAAAGGACATAAGGGATAAAAATAATTTCACAATTTTCACAAGCCAACCAAAGGCACACATTTAATTTCTTGAACAAATGAAAATGATGGTGTATATGCTAAACATGATGAGGCCGATATTTAATCCTACGCTCGTGGGGTACATTTGTACGCACTACCCGGCGCACACAAATGTACACCAGATTTTATAACATATGTGCACTGCCGCGCGCATGTTATAAAATCCGGGGTCGGCGCGCGCAAGGGGGTGCACACTTTTGCCCTAGGGGAGCCCCGATAGCTTTCCCCGTTCCCTCCAAGGCCGCTCCGAAATCAGAGCGGCCTTGGAGGGAACTTTTCTTTCGCCCTCCCCCCATCTTCCCCTCCCTTCCCCTATCTAACCCAACCCCCAGCCCTACCTAAATCCCCCCCTAACTTATTTTATTTTTTACGCCTGCCTCTTGCAGACATATATTGCGCGCGCCAGCCAGCTGCCGGTGCGCCATCCCCCGGCACATCCGCTGTGCCGGAGGACTCGGGACTGCCCCCGGCCCTGCCCCCTTCCCGCCCTTTTTTCAAAGTCCCAGGACATACGCGCGTCCCGGGGCTTGTGCGCGCTGCCGAGCCTATGCAAAATAGACTCAGCGTGCACAGGGGTAGGTTTTTGGGGTTATGCGTGTATATTATGCGCGTAACCCTTTGAAAATCTACCCCTATCTGTCATACTTTTCATAGTTTAGCCATAGGTTTGGCATAGGAGAAAAAGTTAAAACAATAGTGCTTAATCAGGCTGATGCAATATTAGGGGTGCAAAAAATGTGCATCCAAAGTGGACACACATTTCTTGAACATGCACACATCCACCTCTCCTGGGAGCTCAATGCAATAAGCAAAAGAGCTGCCGCACTAAAAGAGACGTGCAACGGATAATTTGTGCATCCCTTGAGCTCTGTATCGGGCACTTAGGAGAAGTGGCTGTGCGCCCACAACAGCGTGGCCAGAGCTCCCTCCCTACTCCCTGGCAGGGCTGTTCCTGATTGGTCCCTTTCACTGACATGTGACAAATCGGCAAGAAGTGAAGCAGTGAAAATATTAAGTGCCCTGTGTTTGCAGGTTACCAAAACAGATGCTCAATTTATGAGCGTCCGCTTTATCCCACAGCAGCTAATTTACTGTCACAATACGCACATACAGTATGCATGGCCCTGAGCGTGTATATTGTGGGTGTATATAGTATGCCCCCAATTATTTTTTTAGGTCAAGACTTGTTTTGCATGGTGCTGCTTTCTGTGGTTTTTCCTACTTAATATCACGATGATACTAAGTAGGAGGAACCACAGAAAAGCAGTGGTATTTGTTTTGTTTTTAAGTTGAGGCCTTGACGCGGAAAGACTTTATGCCTGCTCTGGGCAGGAGTAAAATTTGACAGGTTAAAAAGTGCATCTTGGGCGCACAGGGATTTTTTGCATCACGGGGTAATAGCTAATGGACTCATCTACATGGCATTTACATGTAATGAGCACTATTAGCTACGCGTGAGTTTGGACGTGTGTTTTGGATGCACTGATCCTCCTATTGCATCAGGAGTTATGGATGCATATCAAAACACGTGTCCAGGTGCTCGTTAAGCTGTGTGCTAGGCTCAGCGCACAATATTGCATCGGCCTGTATGCATATTCTTCTGACATTGTATTTTAAGAAAAGTTATTAAAACCGATGCATGACAAGAACCTCAGCCAATTACAAGATTTTAAATCATAAAGAAAGAATGGGATTTTGTTTGCAGTTCAGCCTAGGACCCTTGGGACATAACATTCTGAATAATATCATTTCTTCAAGAAAAGGAATAACAGAATTATGTGCATGCCTATGATGGAACAGATGCTTATGGTTAGGACACTAGAAAAAAAATTACCAGGACACTTTAATGTTTGCATTCCGCATAATAAACTCAAATAGGACCATCAGATAAATATATTACCTGGAAATCTTTAAATCAGAAGAATGTCAATGAAAACAATAATTTCACAGACCTAGGTTATAAGTAGCATAATAAATATTTCTAACATATTAAATCTCTAATTGTTGCTTTTTATCTAGAATGATTAACATAGAATTCTTAGGGAGATGCCTTAAAGAAACAAGTGCATCCTCTAATGTGCCTTCTACTTTAATACACATTTTTACACCTTAAAATCCAGAAGGAAAAACTCTTAGACTCCTTTGTGCTCCTGTAAACATGCTGGTGTGAAGATCACGTCCATAATGTTTTAAGGTCAGAATTTGCTTGAATTATCTGCTTTACAAGTGCAGACTGCATAATTTAAAGCTGCCTTAGGGTAGCCTTAACCGTAGCGCCTGACTTTTCAGAAAATGTATAAGCTGTGGCTACTGCAGCAAACAAGCAAGCTACTTATTTTAGCCCTCATTCAAGGCACAGTTTACCTCAGAAGTAAGATGTTGATACTGCAGTGAAATTAGAGATTAACTACAGTTAGAGCAATCACTAAAAAACAATCATCTTTTTAGACGGAAGCATACAACTGTTCATTAGATCAAAGGGTGATAATGAAAGTAATATCAATGGAGCTTCTCCTTCAGAATGTTAGCCAACAGGCAATTGCTGCTGAAAGACCAGCCCAAATGGCTGGTCCAGTCATTAATCAGAACTTCTGCTTAAGCGTGCTATTTCTTCTCAGTGCAACAGAACTATGAATCAGATTGTCTAAAATATCTTACGAATGCTGTCTTTATGTGCAATCAGAAAAAAAGAAAAGCAACTTGAGGAAAAATATTGAATGCAAACAAATGTTCTTTTAAAACAGTTACATTGCTAGCGCAAGACAATCTGACTGCTAGTCAAACAGTACCCTACAGTTCTATTAAATATGAAACACATCTCAGTGCTTACTATAGAAAGTATCAAAACACCTGCATTAACCAAGAAATACCGGTATGTTTCCAAAGGATTGCTGTTGTATAATCTGCTATTAATTCAGTGCACATGAAAATATTAACACTCCCTGGTATCTCTCTAACCATTTGGGGCTTGATTTTGAAAGCATTTTCCATGCATAAAATCCTGTTTTATGTACACAAAAAGTGCTTTGAAAAACATTTCCTGGGTTCTGTGGGCAAACATATGCACAAATTTCAATTTTGTGTGTACTTTTACCCAGAGTCAAAGTAGGCATTCCTGGGGACGGAGAAGGGGGAAGGGGGACAGGGAAAGGCACATACTTTAATTTTCAAAGCATGCATGTAAATCCACACACTTTATAAAATACCCTCCGCTGCATTTATTTCTGGGTTATTACACAGGCATTATTACAATTATTACATGTGTATAATGTATGGCCATATTTTTATAAAATGGGTAGAGAAAGGCTGAGGTATATTGCTTTACAAATATACACACGTACTGAAACATACATATGGAGTTTCGGGGAAGAAATATACGGTATTTTACTAACTGCACAGTTTATAAAATACTAACCTAAATTTCCTTAACTTATGTATGAAAGTTGGGTTCATTTACATTTCTGCTTGTAAATACTGTCTCAAGCTCTTTTTTTCAAAAGGAAAAACAAACAAATGCTTAAAGTACTGATAGAATAGCATTCTAATCTGGGCCATGTAGACACTTTTTTCCACAAGCTTGCAAATTTTAGTAGTGCAGTTGTCCACTGGAATTTTAAAATTGTGCATTTAGCACAAAGTAAGGGCACAAATGGTTGAGGGACGTGTGGAACTCAGTCAACTGCTTGCAAATTTCTGTTGCCCCATTTTGAAGAAAAAAAAAAGAAACCAGCAAGGTTTCTCTTTTCTTCTATTCATCTGGTATTAGTCAGATCACTTTGATTTGGTTTTTTATTATTTTTCCTAAAAGCATAACAAGTAAATGGAACTAGCGAGAGCTTGTTGCCCTAGTTTCTGCAGTAACAGCAGAATGTGGCAGAGAAGGTCCATTTTGTTGACAAATTGTCAGGTAGAAATGGCTCATTAAGTAAAAGCCTAGCACAACAAGAAATGTGTTGAGTCCTTAAAAACTCTAACTCAAAGGCCAGCTTGGTCGTACAGTTGCAGTACTATATGAAGGGACCTACGTTCATTTCCTGGTTCAGCTTAACTGCTTCCAGGGTCATCCAGGACTGAGGCCTCTCCACAGGTAGTGTTAAAAGCCCCTGAGGGGAGGGACTCAGTCATCATGCAATGCTGACACCTAGTGGCCAGACATACGGTCCATGATTGAAAAGTTCCAGAAGGAGCCATGGTGCCCTCACAAGGACCATCATTGCCATGAATGGACTAAAAGAAGTTGGGAGAGTTATGGAATAAGCAGGGGGGGGGGAATGCCCAGAAAGTTGCAAATGAAGACTGCAACTACCAGATCATTGCCCTGATTTTTTGTCCAGTACATTTCCAATAATTTATTTTTTTAAACATTTAAAGGGTAATTTCCAAAATCCATTTACCTACTTGGGGGTAGATTTTAAAAAACTGCGCCCGCACGTACTTTTGTTCGCTCGACCGGCGCTGTCACGCAGCCCACCTCCGTTCCCTCCACTCCCCCGCACCTTCCCCTCCCTAACCCCCCCCCCCCCAGTCCTATCTAACCCCCTCCCAGCTTTGTTGGAAAAGTTATGCCTGCCATGCCCGCAGCCCCGCCCCGGAAGGACGCACCTCCATGACACGCCTCTGACACGCCCCCACCAGGAAAGCCCCGGGACTTACACGCGTCCTGGGGCTTTGCACGCGCCGGCAGCCTATGCAACATAGGCTCGGCGCGCGCAGGGGGAGCTTGGGGCAGGTTTTCAGGGGGTACGCGCATATCTTACGTGTGTACCCCTTTGAAAATCTGCCCCATAATGTGCACTTACATGAGTAAATCCTATGGACAATTCAATGGCATATATTGTAACAATTTTCAAAAGCCCACTTATACGGGCAAAGTACATTTACACATGTAAAACCCATTTTTAAGCGTGTAAATGCTTTTGATAACCAGGCCCTTTCTTTGCAAGAGATTCAGCACCTGTGTGTTAAATGGGGCAGAATTATAATTCAAAGATCAAAAATATAGTTTGGGTGTACAAAATGACACTAACTTAACCCTGAATTCACAAATCAATGTTGTGAAAATGTTTTGCTTTATTTTTTTTTATTATTTGCAAAAGTTGAGAGTTTTTCAGCCATTTTTTTACCTAGGCACATTTTGCACAAGTATTGATCCCATTATGCTGTTGCGTGTCGATCACTGTAACATCCTGTACTTGGGTTTACCAGGAAAAAAATACAGCCCCTGAGACTGCTGCTCCTGCCATGTGGCTGAGGTCATAGTTGGGGGGGGGGGGAGCGCAGAGCTTTTTTGGGAGGGCTACCTGAGACAGAGGGGTTGGCCTGGCCTCTGGCTCCGTAGCAGAGTGTTCAGTGTGGGCTGGGTTTGGGGACTGGGCTGCCCAGGGCAATTAACGGTCGCTAAGGAGATGGGGTGAGCTGGGGCTGGCAAGAGGTAAAAAGCAGGTCCAGGGTCCCAGACCTGGCCTCTTCCTTCATTCCTTGTACCAGTGGGGGGAGCTTCCAACAAGCAAGGATTTACTGTTGGAGCCTGTGGTGGAAACTCATGGTTCATTCAGACATCTATGTCATTCAGAGGTGGATTGCAGGAAAATATCAGCCCAGGGGATTTTTCCCTAATCGGCCCACGGGGTATCTGACACCCTTGTGCACTTTCTCTGCAGCACATGAATCGAATCACCAAGCCAACTCTGAAACCCGGCAGAATTAAGCCCAAATATCTCCAAAATAAATTTCACATTTTTCCTAAATAACTAAGAACTAGAGTATACTCTAGACCAGCAGTTAGGAATCAAAGCTGTAGACCCCCATACCATTCATGAAAATCGGTTGGGGCCACCCCACAAGTCTGCTTAGCAGAATACCTCACCTTAAGTCACACAGACTGACCCTCACCAAATTCAAAAAGAAGAGATAATAAAATATAAATAAAAACATGCAGACAAAAACTGAACTTGAAACCGCAACAAGCCAGGCTGTATGGAATGGAAAAGAAATATCATTCCTTACTAAACATGAAACAATAACATTAAGAAATATAAAGCATCAATCATAATAGCAAAACCAAACTCATAAAAAGAATAAATATTTCAAAACAACTTTAGATTCCAGTCACCCTGAGATTGTCATGGATTAGTAGGGGTTGGGAGATATGCACAACTTTCTTCTCTCTCTAATACACATGTTCATTCTCACACAAACTCTTTTATATTCTCTCTTTCACACATATTCATTAGACCACATGCTGTCTCTCACACATGCTCACTGGCTCACATGCTCTCTCACAGACATGCTCGCACATATACATGCTCCCACTGGCTTAAATAGTCCTCTTGCTCATTGGCTCACTCATTTTCTCTCACTCACAAACATGCTTTCGTAGCAACAACAAGGCCGACTGTATTATGCAGTGCAACAATGGAAAAACAGAAACAATCACTCCTTGCAAAATATCAAGCTATAAAATCAAGAGATATAAGACATCATTCATAATATTAGAACCAAGAAAAGAATGAATAAAGCAAAACAGCACTACATAGCAGGATAAGTAGGACTTATGTGGTTACTGCTTAGTCACAAAAGTCCTTATATGGCTAAAACGTTGGCTGCATAAGTTGTGGGCAGAGGTGGAGCAACTTAGCCGCATAACTTGTGCAGCTAAGTTGCAATTTTTGGTCTTTGCCACATAAGTTTACCATCTACATTAGACGGTTATAACTGATATGATAAGTACAAATATATATATGCATATATTCAACGACCTAGCCATGTCGCTGAATATACCAAGTAATTTAGCCGGATATGTTATATCTGGCTAAGAGTCATTTATCAAACCGCAATGTGGCTTTATCTCGTGCGTTAGGGCCCTATCACACGCGATAAGTACTGCATCGCGGCAGTAAAATTTGAATTCGGGAAAGGGGAGGGGTTTGGGTGGCTTTTGGGCAGGGTAAAAACATTTTAATTCCGTCACTGCTGCAGGCGATAAATGTTTTACACATTATCACGGGCAGTAGTGCCGGAATTACCTTTTCCATTGGCGGTATGGGAGCAATATGGTGCTGCGCAGCTGCAACCGCAGCGGGTGAAAACGCACTGCTCCAATGCAATTGGCTGCATAACTTACCACCCCCCCGCCCGTTTTTTTAGCGCAGTTCATCATTCTGCTATATTTATATTTATAGCAGAATGATGAATCTAGGCCTAATTTACTTACTTAA
The DNA here is from genome assembly GCF_901001135.1 of Rhinatrema bivittatum. Taxonomy (NCBI): domain Eukaryota; kingdom Metazoa; phylum Chordata; class Amphibia; order Gymnophiona; family Rhinatrematidae; genus Rhinatrema; species Rhinatrema bivittatum. The sequence goes on along the minus strand of NC_042620.1, from coordinate 345,580,084 downwards.
ACAGCCATCTTTCAATACTGGGCCCCTAATAATTAAAAAAAAAAATCACATAAATTTGTTCTAATATTTCCTAAACACCAATAAGATATTTCAAAACAGCAGCTAGACTGCTTGTCCAGGCACAATTCAGAGAGCAATTTTCACAGATTCTGACTGCTCTCCACTATACCAGTTGCTGCATGTATTAAATTCAAAGCTTTAACCTTGGTATTTAAGAACCAGCATGACACTGACCACACCTGTTTGGCTGAGAAATTGATGCCATGCCTTGCACCTCACTCTCACTGTCTTCTGAAAATGCAATTTTTCTTATATAGTTTTAAACTGGTAGAATAAGTTACCAAAAAACTGTGAGCTTACCAACTGACCTTATAAACATTCTTTAAAACCCTTATTTACTGCTGCTTGATTTCACATCTTGTGCATCTATTTCTTTTACATGTTGACTGTTTTTATAAATAAATAAATAAATATTCCATGGACAGCAAGAACAACTAATCAAGCCTGGGTTAAAAAAAGCTTTCCTTTTCCTTGATGCTATGATGCTAAAACTAAAACTGACATTCATTGGACTTGTAATTCAAGCAAACAATGGCATGGCAAAAGCTTTGAATATTCCAAACTCTACAGGTTGCCCACTCCCCACTCTGGAGTGCATTTGTAGAGCGCGACTAGAAACTCACATGTCATTGACCAAGATGCATATTTTTACTTGCACAGAGAAGGCGCTAATCAAGGTGCCCGGTTTTGCAAGTAAAACGCTACTCCTGCTGTGCTAATCAGTGTGAACTATCACATTTGTACCATCCAAAACGGTGCTACAGTGAACTCCCCGGCTGGAAATGCTTGTGATAAATAAATGATAATGAAGATGATGATATTATACCTATACCTTTGATTATTATATTCCTTATAAAAAGAGAGAACTAATTTTAGGCTGGCTTGAGATTTATTTTGGAGAAATAGACTAAAGGCAAACAAAAGGGGAAAATAATGAAAATGTGAAATTTTGAACAGTTTAAACACATTCTATGATTTGGTTCCTGTAGTTCATTTGATGTCTAGTTGCAAATAAAATTGTCTTATTTAATGGATGAAAGAAGCATAATTCAGACATTAAGGGGTAGATTTTATAATGTGTGTGCGCGCGTCCCGGCGTGCACACATGGACACGCCAATTTTATAACAAGCACGCTGGCACATACATGTTATGAAATCCGTGGGCCACGCACACACGGGCACCGGATTTTATAATCCACGTGCGTATCTGTGGGTGGGGTGCACAAGGGGGGGGGGTACTTTTGCAAATTCTGTACGCGACACATTCCAGCCTTCTCCAGTTCCCTCCCAGTCCATTCCAATTAAGGAGCGGACTGGGAGGGAACTTCCCTACCCCCCTACCTAACCTCCCTTCCCCTTCCCCACTTCTCCCCACCCTCTAAACCCTACCTTTTTTCTTTTTTTTTTTTTTCTGTTTCACAATTTACTTCAGCACCCGAGCAAATGGCCGCTGTGCCGGGGGCCTCTAGCCCCGCTCCTTTCTCGAAGTCCCGGGACTTACACGCGTCCCAGGGCTTTATGCACATGGCCGGGCCTTTTAAAATAGACCCAGCGCGCATAGGCATTTGAAAATCTGGCCCTTAGTTTGCAAACTAAATATACCATGAGAACAAAACTCATGCTAAAATGTTTTTAAGTAATGCAATGTGGATGCTAACAAGCATTTAACTTGCTATCGACTAGTTTTTAGTAAGCCTACATTAAAAATATCCTCAATAGTATATGCACACTATTAGCATGGATGCTAACAATAAAAAGTATGGGGGGGCAATATTCAGCCACTGAGCGGCTTGACTAATTATCTGGATAACCATATCAGGCTAACAGGCAGGGTATATTCAGTGGCACGGTCTCGATGCTGAATATACCCAGCTATATTACAGTTAGCTGGCTATGTATAACCTGATAACTTTAGGACCTCCCTATTGCTTGACTAGAGTTAGCCACATAGGTTAATTGGCTAACTCTTCCATGTGCACGCAAAATGGTCTTATCATGCACACGGAGCTCCATTATGCCTACTTTTAGGAAGGCAACGACTCCTATGGGCTGTTCTTCATGCAGAAAACAAAAAATGTCTGCAGATTTTTCAATAGAAAATCCATTTCTCCTAAGTTGCTTTGAAAATGAAGGTTATGAGTCTCCCTTTTAAGTCTCAACAGATAACAGTATCATGCCCAGGTTAATGTACCAGAGATCGTTTATTAGCTCAAATGGTTGAGGTACTCTTCTTTTGTAGCAAGAAGGGCTGGATCTAGCTGGACTGGTTTCTATACATAATAGCAATCTTATTTTTATAAATAAACATAATTCTCCTGGAAATCTTCTAATCCATCCAAACCAAGTATTTGAGGACCACTGTCAAACATACATTTATATGGCATTGGGTCCCATTATGGGAAAAATATAAAATGTTTAAAAAAAAAACAAAAAACATACATAGGATTTAGATATCTCCCAATGAATTCTGGTTGTACATTAAAACATTTATACTAAATCACTCCGGGTATTCCTGATGTGAGGTATGCCTGGCCTTATACTGCAATTATTCCTTAAATCTATTCAGCAAAGCATTTTGATCTTTTTTAAAAATGTTTATCCTTAGCTATATTCTGTGTCAGCCATTTCTGACCTCACAGAGTCTGGGAAAGACTTTGCATAGAAACGGTGAATATAATTCCAAAAGGAACATTTATTTATTAATTTATTTTCTACATTTCTAGTCTGCTGGTCCTAACATACTTGAGCCTACTTAAAATGCAAAGGATACATAAAAAAACAAAACATCTAAAGATATTCCAAACATTTCATCAGAGAAGAAAACTAAAGCCCATTTTTATTGCAGGCAAGCATTACAAGCAAACTCTGCTGACATTTTGATCAATCAGAACTTTCTCACAAAGAGATACTTGCATCCAGCTTTAATATGTGCACGGAAGATCAAAGTGTCTGTACTCTTTCTTGGTCAAAGCTCAGATGTGTCTGTAAATCACCTCGGCTGATAAACAGTGACATTTTCCCTCTCCTATTTATAAACAGACAGTTTGAAAATTAATAAAGCATAAATACCATTCAGAATTTCATAGATAATGGGCTCCATACACGAAAGTTTGGTGTGTAAGCTGAGGTCATTTTGCAAACAATTGGACTAGAGGGCTATTCGCTATGGAGGTAATTTTCAAAGGAAAATATAAATATAACATACTATCATAGCAATTTTCAAAAGCGCATTTACCTGTGTTAAGTGTAAATATAGGTAAAATCTACTGACAATTCACTAGCATAAGTAATTCTCAACTGTGTGATTTGGAATAGGCATGTATAGCACACCCACACAATTGTTCTCTGGGGAGGAGAGGCTGGAGCAGAAAGTAAAACCAACATGAAATAAAATAACCACACTATTACTATTGCAAGTAACATAAGCAAAATCAGTGCATGCACATTTACATTACACATTTAGATTTTCATTTCCTATATTTTATGTTTGTTTACACACAGCTGAGAGGTGGAGTTATTTATGTGGCCCCTTCCATAGGTGGGGGTTTACATTTGATGTCATAAACAGGATCTAGAACTGGATCTGGTCATTATCTAGAACATGATTCTATAAGGATCTAAAATATATTACAGAACACATCTAGAACATTGTCTACAACAGTTTAGAATGCACCCTGAATGTATTCTAGAACATATTTTTTAACCTGGTTTTCAGTGAAATGTGTGCTGTGTTATATGTGAGTTTGTATTAAAGAAACAATCTCATTTGGGGTAGTTTGTCTTCTTGCTGAAAAGAGCATAATATCTGAATTACAGGGACAATCTGTCATATCAATATCTGCAACCCCCACCCTCTCTCAGTTCAGATCAAGAAAATTTTAAAAGTTAGGATTTCAAAATTTCCTTCTAAATTCTGGCCAGAATATTTGCTTAGATTCTGAAATTAATCTCACAAGATTATCATATGCACACATAACTGAAATCACCAGTTTGCTGTTACTTCTGTCAGTTCACCCAGGCCATCTCCAGTTCATTAAGACCCTCTTAGTACCTCAGCCTGAACACTCAGACCTTCTATCCAAAAACAGTAGACAACAGATGAGTCTGATATCAACTGTGCTAGTTAATAAGCAGTAACACTGCAAGAATAAGTTACTAATATATTTGTGTAGATCTCTTATAAAATAGCAAATTCCGTGGGTATCTCTTGGTCTGCCCTAGATGCTCCTTTTTTGTGCAGGTAAACATGTGCACGAAACAAAAAATACACACACAATTTCTGATGTTTACAAAATAGCAAGCATGCGAACACAAGCTACTTACATGTGTATATGCTAATTTTCTGTGCATGACCCCTTTGAAAATGTACTCAATAGTGTTTATACAACTATTCTATTATTTGAAGCTAACTGGAAAATAAATAAAACAAACCTTATCTAAAAGATCATTTTACTAACACTTGCTAAAATAAACCACAACAAAGGGCTAGGCTTGTTTCTGCTGCGTGAAGAGGAGCGCAGGATAGAAAAACTCCTTTACATTTTTTTTCCCTTAATCTGCAGCCAAGCTCATGGCTCTCCACCTCTCTCACCTCTCCCCTTTACATTTAATTTAAAGGATCATTAGTATTTAATCCCTTGTTCCTCACTGGCTCCATGCAGGTATCACTTACCCAAGCTGTGATCTAAAAGATAAACCACTTATTAGTTCAAATAGAAAATAGTATTTTAGAAGCTATCCATGAAAAATTAATTGTAATACATTCTGATATTCCCCAGTTTACAGTAATAGTCCCCTTGGTGTCAGTGTACTCTAGCAAATAATATAAGGCTGGCTTCCAGCCAAAAGGAGCCCTCTCTCTCCCCCCTTTCGCTGACATCAAAAGAATTAACCATCACAAAGAAGTTTTAATGACCCTTCTGTTGACTTCCAAAAGGAACATTTGGTATTTCCATTCCTCTGTAGCTAGCAAAAGAAAGATTTAATGGAACTGCTTCAAGTTACCATTTGTCCTTGCTGCAGAGGAAGAAGGAATTTAATAAATACGTCTGAGTTACATTAGTATTTTTTTTTTAAGTTGCTCGGGCTCCAGATTTAGGGGAGTCTTTGTATCTGGTCATTCCCAATTGCTAGTAAATGCAGAGGTATGAGTCTGAAGTCTGCAGTAGCTACCTTTGGCTTCTCTCTAATTAGGGAATCCTTTCACTTCATCAGTATCAAGTTGTCTTTTCAGTTTCAGGGTTTTCCATGGCAGCTTTTTTTCTGATTGCTCGTGGAAATCCTGGCCTAGATTACCACAAAAGGCTGCAAATAGAGTGTAACAGGCTTCCAGCATGTTACAAGTCTCCATGAACAACTTTTATATTTTCAGGATTAAGTTTTTGAAAAGTTTTATCCCATTTTTTCAAATGAAGAAGTATAGACACCATATTAGAAAAAAATATAGTAATAAGGGGCAGCAAACATGCTGCAGATACCTTCGAATGTATTAACTGGCACTGTTTTAGTCATCCTCTCAGCAACATATTTCATGACAAAACTACCAGCTAGTCTGTATGACCCACATACGGGCCGATTTAGTAAAAGTCTCTCGGCGTGCGCACAGGCCACTCTCCTGTGCACGCGATTCAGGGGAGAAGAAGTTGCAAATTAGGGCCCACGTCCCTAGTGCCTCCTTTTTGACAGGAGCGACAGCTGTCAGCGGGTTTGACAGCCGACGCTCAATTTTTCCAGCATCGGTTCTCGAGCCTGCTGACAGCCACGGGTTCGGAAAATGGATGCCGGCTAAATGAGTGTCAGTCTTCCGACCCGCGGGCTGCCGGCCAATTTAAATTTTTTTTTTTTTAATTTTTGATTTTTTTTTAATTTTGGGGCCTCCGACTTAATATTGCTATGATATTAAGTAGAGGGTGTACAGAAAAGCAATTTTTTCTGCTTTTCTGTACACTTTCCCGGTGCTGGCAGAAATTAATGCCCGCCTTTGGGCGGGCGTTAATTTCTGAAAGTAAAATGTGCGGCTTGGCTGCACATTTTACTTTCTGTATCGCGCGGGAATAATTAATAGGGCCATCAATATGCATTTGCATGTTGCGGGCGCTGTTAGTTTCAGGGGGGTTGGACGCGCGTTTTCGATGCGCTATTACCCCTTACTGTATAAGGGGTAAAGCTAGCATGTCGAAAACTCACGTCCAAACCCGGGTTAACAGTGCACTCCACCAAAGCGCACTGTACTGTATCAGCCCGATACTTATCAAAAACCACCATTTCTGTGTCAATCTTGAGGAAACACAGCTGCCAGTGCCTTTAATGGAACAGCCTATGAGAAGGAAGTATATTGGCATTGATCCTTTCTAATATTCGCACAAATATCCAACTAATTCATCTCAACATGTGGTTTTATTTATGTAAATTATCTAGCAATAGCAGCACAAGCAGGAAACTTTCCCCAGATCAAGCACACTGACAGCTGCACTAGTCAGATTATATCGTTAATCAACTTTGACCAAATCTAAATAAGATATACATCTACCTATCTGCCTGTGCAATGGCAATATCAATAAAGAACTAAACATTATTCCAGAACGGCATATATCTGATTCACTGCTCAAAGCCAATATACCTCATACCCTGCTCTTTAAGATCCACATAGAAAAAATGAGAAGTAAAGTCAGTATCCAAAATTTCATCTCTAAGCTTGGACATACAAAATATACAATAGACACCAGCTACAATAAGAACTGCTATGCTTGCCTTATGTTACTGTATACTGTGCTGAATATACTTGCCTGGAATGGGAATGCACTGCCCTGCTACCAAATTATTGCAAGTTACCAATTAATCACAATAGTTTCTATATCCTTTCTGGAACAATGCTGCCAGACATCTGAAAAGTCATGGCCAGTCAAACAGAGAGGAAGCCACAAAAAGAGGACTCTGGACATCCTTGGTCACACAAAAAAAACATGCCTGAAATCACATAGGCATTTTCTCATGACAACAGAGATAATTAACACCATGCCTGTGCCTGCCACAACTTGATATTGTTGATGGGATTAGCATGGGTATCAGAGCAACTAAGCATCTTCCTGAAGGGGTAGAAGAGAAATGGACCATTTGAAGTCTAAATTGCATCTGTTCCTAAGTTGGTTGGTCAAGAGTTGACATAGCATCATGGATATACCTTACAAAACCTAAGACCTGTGATTGTGATGAGAATCAGACCATGCAACAAGTTTTTATTGAGAATGGCTCATGCACAATGCAAGATTTTACTGAGGCCATCTTACAGATTTTAAATGTTATCAGCAGTGAAGGAAATATGACTCTGGTTGATTGACACAAGAAGAAGAAGAACTGGACTAACCTAATGCATTTGTGCTTAGCATGAGATATTTTTTGCTCCTTTCATCAGATCAGTGCATTAGTTTTATAATTACTACAATTTTCTAGAATTATGTTAACAATCTAACCCTTTTTTTTAAACTGACATTTTTCTAAGTGTAATTCAGTGAATTAGAAACAGTTATTAATTTAAATTTTTTTCTCTCCCTAGGTAAGATGTAATTCAGTAACAAATGAAATACTCCAAGCCATTTCTTTTGAAGTCAACTAGCCAGTCTGCTGAAGGACCTGTTCAATAGATCCTTGGAAATGGGAGTAGTGCCTCAGGACTGGAGAAGGGACATTGTGGTACCACTTCACAAAAGTGATAGCAGGGAGAAGGCTGGAAACTACAGGTTTGTAAACCTTACCTCAGTAGCGGGAAACTTAATGGAGAGACTGTGAAAGGAAAAAAGGATAAACTATTTGCAGTCCAATGAGTTACAGGATCCAAGACAACATGGTTTTACCACAGGAAGATCCTGTCAAATGAATATGATTGATTTTTTTGATTGGGTGACTAGAGAACTGGATCAAAGAGGAGTGTTAGATGAATTTTAGTTGGATTTTAGCAAGACGTTTAATACGATCTGTCATAGGAGAGTCTTAAATAAAATGAGGAGCCTGGGAATTGCCTGACAGACATCAACAAGTAGTGATAAATGGAAACTATTCTGAAAAAAAGAGTAATAAGTGGAGTTCCTCAAGCATCAGTTCTGGGACCAGTTCTGTTCAATATCTTTGTAAGTGATACTGTGGAGGGATTAGAAGATACAATTCATCTTTTTGCAGATGACACTAAGAAATGAAGGAGTAGAGAGAATGAGACCTAGTGTTGCAGTTTGAGATACAGCAGTAGAAGAATAGTGGACCCTTGGGCCGGGCTGCAAGGAGAGATCCTTATGGCAGACCGGGAGGCGGAGTCAGTGCCTGGCAAGGGTTCACCCGGAGCCCAGAATCCCCCCGGGAGGAGCCCATAGGGACCCAGGCTCTCGGGACTTAATGCAAGAGGAGTACGGAGGCTGGCCTGCGGGAGTCCGACAGTAGTGCCGAGGATGGCGGACACCGGACCAGGTCCGGAGTGGGACAAAAGTACTGAGTCCAGCAGGGGGTCCGGGACAGGGCCCGAGGTCAGAAGGCAAAGTTCAGAGGCAGGCCGGAGGCTAGGCAGAGTGCTGTGGCGGACCAGGCTTAAGACGGGTGACGGGCAGGCAGGCCGTGAACTGGAACAGGCTGGGATAGAGGCAGGTGGCAAGCAGACAGGCAGTGTACTGGAACAGACCGGGATCGAGGCAGGCGGCGGGCAGGCAGAGTACTGGAACAGGCCGGGGTTGAGACAGGCGGCAGGCAGGTAAGCAGCGTACTGGAACAGGCTGGGATCGAAAGCCAGGAAGTCCAACAAGAAGGTCACTGAGACAGGTACTGGAACGGAAGGCAACTAGTATTCAGAGAACCTCGTTGCAAGGTGTTTAGTCGGAGACTGGGCGCCGGTTAAACGTGACGTCAGCAGAAGGGGCTGTCCCGAACTTCCGGGTGCTGGGCGCGTGCGAGGCAGCAGAGGGGGCGGAGCTTCGGGTGGCCTGGACGGCGTCCTCCACGTGGCAAGACCGCGACCGAGCAGCCTCATGGAGCGGGATCCCGGTGTGCCCCGGCACGGAGCGGAACGGGGGTAAGCGGAACCAACCCCGAACATGGGGGAGGCGGTCGGGACCGCAACACCTAGAGAAATACAAGAAGCAGAGGAAGGTTTGGCAGTTGGGATTGAATATTATGAAGTGCAGTCATATATTTAGAGTAATCTGAAGGAGTTGTATGTGTTTGAGGGCAAAAGATTGATGAGCATCAACTGGGAGAGAGAGACCTCACAATGATGTCTGATGATCTGAAGGTGGCAAAACAATGTGACAAAACAGTAGCTAAGCCCAGAGGGATGCTGGGATGCTTCAAATGAGGCATAACCAGCAGGAAAAAGGTTGTAATGAACAGATCATTCGTGAGGCCTCACCTGCAATACTGCATTCAGTTCTGAGGACTTTATCTCAGAAAAAATGCAGTCCAGAGAAAGGTAACCAAAATGGTATGGGATTTGTATAGAATGCCATATGAGATGAGACAAAGAGCTTAACCCATTATGTCCTGATTTTTTTTTAAGAAGCTATCCTCTGAATAGGACACTGGAACATAATGAATTAATATGTATACCTTGGAAGAGAGAAGACACAGGAGTTACACGATGTTAGGTTCCATATTAGGAACTACCACCCAGGAAAAAGATCTAGGCATCATAGTGGATAATACTTTAAAATTGTCGGCTCAGTGTGCTGCAGCAGTCAAAAAAGCAAATAGAATGAGGAATTATTAGGAAGAGAATGGTAAATAGAACGGAAAATGTCATAATGCCTCTATATCGCTCCATGGTGAGGCCACACCTTGAATACTGTGTAAGATTCTGGTCGCCGCATCTCAAAAAATATATAGTTGCAATGGAGAAGGTACAGAGAAGGGCAACCAAAATGATAAAGGGGATGGAACAGTTTCCCTATGAGGAAAGGACGAAGAGGTTAGGGCTGTTCAGCTTGGAGAAGAGACGGCTGAGGGGGGATATGATAGAGATCTTTAAGATCATGAGAGGTCTTGAATGAGTAGATGTGACTCGGTTATTTTCATTTTCGAATAATAGAAGGACTAGGGGGCATTCCATGAAGTTAGCAAGTAGCACATTTAAGACTAATCGGAGAAAATTCTTTTTCACTCAATGCACAATAAAGCTCTGGAATTTGTTGCTAGAGGATGTGGTTAGTGCAGTTAGTATAGATGAGTTCAAAAAAGGTTTGGATAAGTTCTTGGAGGAGAAGTCCATTAATGGCTATTAATCAATTTTACTTAGGAAATAGCCACTGCTATTAATTGCATCAGTAGCATGGGATCTTCTTAGTGTTTGGGTAATTGCCAGGTTCTTGTGGCCTGGTTTTGGCCTCTGTTGGAAACAGGATGCTGGGCTTGATGGACCCTTGGTCTGACCCAGCTTGGCAATTTCTTATGTTCTTAAATATGATACAGACTTTTGAACATCTGATAGAAATTGATGCACAAAAAGTTTTGATGGAAAGAAACTGTAAAACTAGGGATCACAATCAAACTCCAATGGAGGAGACTTAGGAACATTGTCAGGAAATATTTATCTAAGGAAAAGGTGGTAGATGCCTGGAATGCTCTCCTAGAAGAGGTGAAGAAGACGACAACATGGAATTCAAAAGGTTATGGAAAAAGCACAGAATTCCTGCTGGCTAGAGAATAGATATGAAGAAATGGAGTAACTTTTCTATTATACCTTGGGGGCAGCCTGCATGGAGACACAGTTGCTAATACCCTTAACAGAAGGCTTGGCAATAGCCTGTATGGAGCAACAGTAGATATTACTTTAACAGAATACTTGGGGGGTAGCTTGCACAGATTGGCAGTTGTAACTACCCTTCCCTCCAAAAAAATTGCTGGGCAGACTGGATGAAAGTATTGGTATTTATTTGCCATATTTTACTGTATTACATTGAGGACCATATTCAAATACAAATTAGAGGATAATGAAATAATTATTTGTCTAAATTGCTTATCCGGCCATATTCAGCCCTTATCCGACTAAATTCTAGCAGCGTAACTAGTTACTCAGCCCTTTTCGCTCGTGATAACTAAATCGGGGCAGAGTCTGCACTGGAAGGGGAGGAGTCGGGGCGGCCTCGGGGCGGACTCCGTGACAACTTTGCTGACGGCGAAAGGTAAGACTCCTTATCGCCGCCAGTATCGCGCCCAATAGCACCACCTTTCACAGTGGTACTATTGGGTGCGAAAGCCAGTAGTGATGGCACCGCGGAGATGCTATCACTGCTGGCTTTCACAGGCTTGCTCCCCACTTTATCCCCCGCCCCCCGTTACCGCCAGATTTCCTAAGTTCTGCGAACTTAGAAAATCCAGGCCTAAGTTAGGAAATACCAAATTGTAGAAGAGAGCAAAAGTTCTTGATGGCATAATTATGATGGAGATTAAGGCTTGATTTTCCCTTTGGAGAATTAATAAAGTGGAAGAAGAAGAAATCTTAGTACCCAGCAACTGCAAATGATGCCAACAATCCTATTATCTGGAAGCCATTTGCTAACACTGCTACCCTGAGGACATTCCAGTAAAGGTAGGGTGATATTATAATTATATTATTTTCAATGGCCTACAAGGTTGTAATTTAAACTGGGGAATGACAGATGATATATTACTTATTCATCCCTGTAGCCAGTAAAAGGCAAGGGAACAAGTATTAATGAGACTTCTTATCTATTTATTTATAAAAGATATGAAAGATTTTTTTTTTTGGGGGGGCGGGAGGGGAAGAGCAAGGCAGAGAGGGAGAGATAACCATGAGGTGAAATGCAACCTGCAGACTTTAGGCTGTGGAAAGAGAAAAAAGAAAAAAAAAAGTTTTTCTTTGCTATGGGGAGTTTGATATTGATTTACCATGGTAAGTCCTTGTCCAGTAACTAGAACAAGCATAGCCTGTTATTGTGTAGTAAAGGCAAGCAAGGTAATTTTTTAGATAAATATTATTATATAATATTTAACTAGGTAAACAGTATTAGCATAGTTCTTATATCCTATAAGTATTACGCAAACTGAGGGGGTCATTCATCAAATCACGTTAGGGCCTTATCACAGCAGTTAGGGCCCTAATGCCCATGATAATAGCATAATTCATGCGATAAATAATGCATCGTGAGATGCGTATGCAAATTTTAAAAATTTAGTCAAATGGGAGAAGTTTGGAAGGAATTATGAAGAGGTGTGCTTAACGTTGCGTGCAATATATCATGGGATTTAATGCCAAAAATAACTACACCTTTTTTCCTGGCGTTATGCCCAAAATGGGAGAGTAGAAGAGGGGGAGATTGGAGGGGAGGAGAGAGAGAGAGAGGCAGAGAGAGTCTCTGGGGAGACACATATATTAGAAAACTTTTCATATCACTGTAAGGAAGGCCATTCTGAACTCAGGGTAAGGTTTTGGTGGTGGGCTAGGTTTTGGGAGGGTAGTTTTACATGCACAGTCAGAAGTACTAACAGAACAGTAGACATCAATGAATATTGTATGTTATTTGGAGTGATAATGAGATTTGTACAATGTACTCTCGACCTAGATTGATGCACTCTCTACCTAGCTACTATCAAGCTAGGTCGAGAGTACAATGTACAACTCTCATCTTTGTGTACCTTTCATCATTCCAAATCACATAAAATCTTCACTGATGTCTGTGCTGTTTGTATCTCTTACTGTGCATATAAAACTGCCCCCCCAAACCTCACCCGTTACTAGTTGCCCAACTTACAGTGGTATAAATAGTTATTTGAGAGCCTTATAAAGAGTCTCTCTCTCTCTCTCTGTGATGTCATATCAAACAAATTACCCAAACCTCACCTCTTTTTTTTTCTCTCGGGCACTATTTTTCACAATTTTATAGGCCTGAGTTTGGGGAATAATTAGAAGATATACATGATTTTATTCAGAGGAGAGAAGGAATTTTTATTTTATTTTGTTATTGCCTGGTCCATATGGAGCACTGAAAGGCAAACAGGTTCTTCAAGTATCTTGCAACTGCATTCATCACCCAATTGGAGCAATTGGATTGCAGAGAAATTCATCTATTTGGCAATCAAATGAGGTTGAATTGAAAAATAATATGCTAATGTTCTAGCCAAAATTTAGATGGGTATTTTGGGAAACTTTTTCAATTTGCATGAACTGAAAACTAAGAAAGGGCAGGGTTTATGATTATAAGTTGCAAAAAGCTAATTATTTTCTCTTCCAATGATAATAAGTTCACTGTAGTGTCATGAATTTCTGTCTCCTATAGGGGTAGATTTTAAAAGAAGCGCACACGGCCTACTTGTGAGCACGCTAACCGGTGCACGCAAATGTACGCCAGATTTTATAACATGCGTGTGCAGGCACGCAAATGTTATAAAATCCAGGGTCGGCGTGCGCAAGGGGGTGCACAATTGTACACCTTGCGCGCCCCGAGCCATGCTGCCTTCCGCCATTCCCTTCCCCCTATCCTGACCTTCCCACCCCTTCCCAGCCCTACTCTAACCCCACCCCAAAATGTTTATCTTACCTTTTGCGGAGCCTGCCGGCACACGATCCTCCAACAGAGCGGCAATGACCGCTCTGTCAGAGGCCTCTGGCCCCACTCCTTTTTGCAAGTCCCAGGACTTACACGCGTCCCGGGGCTTTACGCACATCGCGGGCCTTTTGAAAATAGGCCCGGCGCGTGTAACCCTTTTAAAATATGTAAATGTGTATGACTGATTTTGCTTATATTACTTGTGATATTATGATTTTTTATGTTATTTTTTCGGCTCCAGCATGTACTCCTCTGGGAGAATCTTTAGGTGGGGGTTTACATGAGCAAGTCACTTTTATAGGGTTGGGTGCTGATTTTCTTCTGTTTGTGCTGGTGTAACTCACTGTTTAATTTTAGGTAGTACTCCCCAGTAGTTTCTTCTGTTTTAAAGGCAGTTTGAAGTAGATTGACACTGGAGCCTCCAGCAGAGACTATGTTAATTGTCTTCAGTAGTCTTGAGAATAAGATGAAACAGTTAAGATGTAGTACTTCAATCTTGAATTTATTCCCTTCCCTTTCTATTTTACCTGATGAAGATGACGGAAGACAGAAGTACTGAGATTGAGAACTGCCACCGATGAAGATCACTACCCCAGTCGCTCAGTACATTATTTCATAGAATAGGATACAGGTTCCAGAAATGGCCTTTGAAATTTCTGTATATCCAGATTTTCACTGCTTGGAAAAATCCTATTCTTCAGAACTTATCTGCTCATAAGGAGCAACAGTTTGCAGTCCTTTTGGCACAAGGCTGGCTCTGAGGAGCCAAGCAGCCAGCTAACATCTAGATCTACTTCAGCAATTATTATTACTGTCTTCAATAAGTGATTTGTGATTAAATCACTTTCTGTTTACACAGTCTGTGCACTTAAAGGTGAATTTCAGAAAGCTGTGTGTGTAAAATTAGTATTTTAAGTATTAAAATACCATGTGTTTGCATAAATGCTATTTTAGAAACCCAAACATACACTTGTACATAAGCATGCACAAGCCAAATTGATTGTGTAAAAAGGGTTGGTCCAGGGCGTTCCCAAGCGGGGCAACATTTACGCATATGTTTGTATTTTAGAACCTGCCAAAGTGACGCACGTAATTCTTTTACTTGCATATATTTACACCTGATAATTATTTGGTGTAAGTGAAAATAAATGTATTGCCAAATACTGACTGGGTGAGAGATGTGGGTAAACTGGGGATAGTTCAGGCTGAAGAACCAAGAGGGTCTTGATGAGCTAGAGATGTACCCGGCAAACTAGTGGCCGAATTGATAAAACTGGTAATTTCCTTCACGTGCTCATTTTTAAAATTCACAGACTTGCACAAGTAAAAGCCACAAATGGTAAGAAAAATACACGTGTGAAATCTCCAAGCGTAAATGTTTAAAATCAGAAGCAGAAACATGCTTTTAACGGAAGCACACCACTTATTTGGATAAGTTTTGACTTATCTGGCTAAGTAAGACAGTCAGGTAAGTCTTCAAACTCA
Organism: Rhinatrema bivittatum; assembly: GCF_901001135.1. Taxonomy (NCBI): domain Eukaryota; kingdom Metazoa; phylum Chordata; class Amphibia; order Gymnophiona; family Rhinatrematidae; genus Rhinatrema; species Rhinatrema bivittatum. The sequence goes on along the minus strand of NC_042620.1, from coordinate 345,565,001 downwards.
ACGAATCTGGCTATCTTACTTATCCAGCTAAATAGTGCTTTTTTTTTTTTTTAACATCTGACTATTTTACTTAGCCAGAGAATTCTTAAAAACACTGCTTAGGTGGTTAAGTAGTGTTTTTTGAGGCTCATCCAGATAAAAGTTGAAACATCTAGCATATCTTTTAAATATGCATGAATGTTGTAATGAGTTTGAGCATACCTGCATATGTGGGCACACATGTGCAGGTTTTCAAGTTATCTTCCCTGGTTGCAGAATGGCTTCCCAAGAAACTGTTGGTAATAATTCATCTGATGTCAGTACTCAAGCCATAATGTTGAAACAACTATCTCAAGTATTTTTAATTTTCAATTAATTAAATTTAATGTGAAGAAGGGTTTTGTATGTTGAATAAAGTGACATTTAAGTTTTAGACAGGCACAATTTGACTATCTAGATTTTTGATCAACATTTATTTTTATTGTTGAGCATTGTTTTAATCCACCTGTTGTCACATACTTTCAGACCCTTTAAATAAGCTTGAATAATTGTATCCCTCTTGCCTGAAACAACAGGTTGATTCCAAAGTAGGTTGGTTATACTCGCCTCCCAAAACCAATTCAGTCTACCCTAATGGATATGTAACAGTAGCTCAGTTTCTGTTCCTCTTTACCATCCCAGTTCTCCAGGTTATGGGAGGATTTGTATTTTTTGGGCATCCCTGTGGTTTGGATCTACCCTTATAAAAGGGGATTGGTGATGTTATTTTTATAGAGGGATCAGGAGATGTTGTAGAAGCTGAAATCAGAACTTGACAATCAGGGTCTGAGCTTGCTGTATTTGGGTAGGCCTCAAGGTTTTCCAATTAAGGGAAGTATTTTTGGACACTGAGAGAATTTTTGGAGTCTGAGTAGTCTCAACCTGAAGGATATATCACCCTTCCATGAGGGACTGACTTCCGTCTTATTTGATTCTCTATGCTCAGTTAAGAGTAGAAAGATATATTGAAAGGTTGTTTTTCTTAAGTCTAATTTTGGTGGCTCATAATCTAGAGGCAGAGCTTCCCATCTTTCACAGAAAGAGTCAAAAGGACACTGATTCAACAGAGAAGGAAGGCAGGCTTTTGTGGATAAAAATACTGCTGCTCTTTTAATTGTCATTCTCATGTTTCTTTTCACTATTTTTGCCATTTTGGCCAGGATTTTATTTTTCAAGCTACAATACATTGGTTTTAATTTGACCACCATAAAGACTGGCAGTACTTTTTCTTGGCCTCATTGACGTTGTCTATCATCTTACGCAATGAGTTTTCATTTGACTTCATTGAAAGGAGCGCGGTGAGGGTGATTTTGTTGGATCATTCCCGGAATGCACCGAGGGCCACAGAGGTTATACTTCCTTGCCACTGGTGAAATCCCCTCCCCCCCCCCCGCCAAAGCTTGTTGGTTCATATTTTGGGAAGAGAGAATAGTCAGACATTTGCGTTACAGCCCTGGGAAAATAGCCCTTCATTCAGGCTCGCAATGAAGACGGAGTTGCAAATATAATCATAGCTCCCAGTTTCCTGCAGCAGATCAGGATAGATTCGGTGACAAGAGTTAGAAAATTC